>NC_048230.1:56972376-56980784 GCF_002007445.2 Ailuropoda melanoleuca | reverse complement strand
AGGGGCGCGCGGCTCAGGGGACTGGCCGCAAGGATATCCAAGTAGGAGGAATATTTGTCATTCACTCTTGAAAATCCCTTGCAGTTGTGAGGACCCCAAACCTGGAAGTAATGGCAAGAAGTAATGAGCTTTATTTCAGATGTGGCCTCCTGAGGCAGGATGCGTGTATCTGATGTGAGGGACAGTTGGGGAAAGGGGAAAGAGCGCATCAAGAATTTCTGTCTCTCTTCCTTCTCAAATGAGAAAGATTCAGTTTTCATGCTGGGATAAGAACCCCGGTTCTAGCTCAAAGTCTGGCATGGAGAAAAGCTCCTTATGGTTCCAGTTCTAAGAAACAATCGTCAGGGGTTCCAGACCCCGCGAGCTCCCTGTTTCTGGCTATTCGCACAGGTGGGAGCTGGCTACTGTGCAGCGTTCCGTGGCATGGCCACGAATTCCTACTAGATCCCGCGAGGGGCTGCGGACTTCCTTGGGAGGAGTAGCAAGGCTGGTGTTGACTGGTCAGGAGATGATGTGTGCTGGTTTCGCCTCCTTGACTTCCAGGGGTAATTACCAAGGATGTGCACAAATTGGATAAAAAGGCAAGCCACTCTCAGTGTGCAAAAACTCGAATGCAGTGTAAATAAACAAACCATTAGGTTGAGAATGGATGGAACCACAGAGAACAAACAGGGCTCTCTCCTTGGAGACTGGCTGTTAGTGGGAGGTTGGATCCAGCGACTCAGTCGGGCAGTACTGGCCACAGGGGCATGTTCTGGAAATTTGGGAGGATGTCCCAAGGATGGGAGAGGCCTCCTCAGGCACTGAGTGGGTGGAAGCTGGCCTGCCAGGCAACCGGAGAAAACAATACTGCTTACAATTTCCTGAACCTAGACTCTGACTCCAGTTTTACGTATAAACACTCCAAATATCTTCTGCCAAGGTTTTCATACACCCTGAATTTTCCAGAAACTCAACCACTGGATAAAACAGGGGAAGAACTGTATTTTCTTCTGTTTAGAACTTTACCAAGAGTCAGTCACCACATCAGAAAAATCACGTGGCTGATGGCAACACCAGTTGTGGTGTTTGAGCTGCCAACACACCTGTGGCCCTCCGTTTCTGTCACGGTCACACTCACAGTGCTTCTATGTATAGTGAAGGCACCTGACACTTCTATGGTGTTTTCTGGTGTCTTTGTCGTGATCAGGCATTTGCATATTGAAACGCCTACTGGTTTAATATAAATTACTTCTCTCGTAATTCTCCTTCTAATAAGGGCAATGTGCCCCCTGGAGAACGTTCTGGTTGTCACGCTGGGCGTGGAGTGGCGTGGGGGTGGGTGACTGCTACTGGCTTCTAGTGGGTAGAGGTCAGGGAGGCTGCTAAGCACCCTACAAAACACAGGACAGCCCCACTGCAAAGAATTTTCCTGCCCCAAACATCAATGGTACTGAGGTTGAGATGTCCTGCCTTAAAATCAAGTCCTTCTTCTGGGCCACATCAGCTCCTGGGAAGGTTCCATAGGATCTTACTGTCTTTCCACTTGGGACTTAATCGCCAGCCTTTCCTAATGTAGTCTGGAACTGTTCTCAACTGTTCTGTCACCATGCTTGCTCCCCATTAGTCCTGGGCTCCCCATGAGCCCCAGCTCTCCAGCTCATACTTTGACTTCTCTGGTTCAAACCTCAAAGCATCCTGAACATAGGTGCCTAGCTGGTAAGACCCCTCTAAACACAGGCAGACAGAAACACAGAGAGTGTCACCAGCCTGACCAAAGTCACACAGAGAAGGAAGTGCTGGGGCTGGGATTTGAACTCAGGCACCCTGATGGCCAGCCCATTCTCTGAAGCTCTGTTCTAAGAAGTGACCTCCTTCGGGGTTCAGGTTTTCTGTGACCTCTCTGTTTACCACTTTCCATGCCTTTCTGGTTAGAAATGAGTCCTTAGATTATAGGAAACAGAAAGAGAAGCTGTCTTTGAATCCTCTCCCTTTGTGATGGACTGAGGCTCTGAGCTAGACCTTGGAAGGACTTCCTGATGATGGCAGGTTACCTACGGTGGGATGGAGAGTGGCATGAATGGTGGGGCTCAAGGTGGCAGCACAACACGGGGGCTGAGAAAACAGGCTCTGGGTCCAAACTGGGGTCTAGTTTCTGGCTTCCACCCCAGACCTCAAATTCCTTTACCTTCCCGAATCTCAGTCTCTTCATCTGGGAAATGGGGCAGTGATACTTCCTCAGTCATTGAGTTGTGAGGATTTGATGAGACTATCCATCCGGAAGGCTGGCTAGGCTTGTTCAATGAGGGGAGCTAGGTGACCATTAGCTCCAGGGTCTGTGGAGGTAGGGGGATGCTCTGGAGAAATCTAGAAGGTGACAGCATGTCCTCATCTCCAGAGGGTAGAGGAAGGAAAAGGAAAACAACTGCCTTGTTTTCTCCTTTAGGAATTCTAACACACCACTCTGTCTACTTTCATGCCACAAAGTTATCACACCAGACCGTGAACCAAGGATCCAAGCATTGAGTGCTTAACCAAGAGGAGATCCAGAAGCTTGGCTCAGCCCTTCTCTGGCTTGGGCATGTTTCCCATTTTATGTCCACTCGGGCACCATATACTGAGTATTTTCCATGTGCCAGGCACTGTGCTAGGCTCTGGGGGCAGTGCAGGAAATGAGGCAAGAAGTCACTGTTCTAAGGAAGAAGAAGAGCCAACACACACACACATACACATGCACGCACATGCATCCACACACACGCACACCCACACAAACGGCAGAAAGAGAGTTAACAGGTGCCACAGAAAAAGCGTCTGTGGAGGGAGGCAGCTGGTCAAGAAAGAGCCCCCTGAGGATACCTGCTAAGCTGAGGTCTGAGGATGAGCACAGCAAGATAGGAGCACAGCAAGTGCAAAGGCCCTGTGGCAGAAGCAAGGTGTATTTCAGGGCCAGGAAGAAGACCAGTGTGGAAGAAGCAAGGGGAAGAGGACTCAGACATGGTGACAGAGAGGCAGGCAGGAACCAGATCATGCAGGGCTTTGGAGGCCGGAGTGGGGAACTTTCAATTTATTCTAAGAACCCAGGGGAAGAGCTGCCTTATCTCTTGGGAGCACCAGGGCTCATGGGGGAACCTGTCACCCCTACCCTGGAAACCTGGCTGGTTTGTGTATAGCCTGTGCCTGGGTACAACCCCCACTGCACGTATCGGCCTCATTCCTGCCTCCCCACCTGTGCTCAGGCAGGTGCCCCTGCCTGGAATGCCCTTTCCTTTCCCCTAAGTGGTCCAACTTCTCCTCAGCCCACCCTTCCTGAGGAGGCCCTCCCTGACAGCTATGGCCCATGGGGACCTCTTCATCCCTGACCACCTCTCTGACACTGAAATCCCTTGGAGGATTTTGCTAGCCATGTAGATTCCTGGTCCTCCCTAGCTTGTGGTTGGTCCCAGGAATCTGCATTTTAAGCAAGCTTTTCCAGGTGGTCCCATTATGGGGCCTTGGAGAGACCCAGCTGCTGGCATTTTCCCAGAGCCCCCCTCAGGCAGTCGGGTGTGAAGTGTGTGTATAGAGTCGGGGGTGGGGAGAAGAGGGGGATCGTCAGTGGAACCAAAAGACTGTGGGTTCAGATCTCAGCTCTGCTGCTTACCCAGCCGGGTGACCTTGGACCAAAGCCATCAGCTCTTTGAGCCTCAGTGTCCTCATCTGTAAAGTGGGGATAGTCATATCTAACTTGAAGTGATATGAAGAGCTGACAAATTCGATGCCCTTCCCCCAGGGGGTGGCCCACTAGCTTAGTAAACAGTGTGGTCCCCACCCCGCAGCTGCTTCCCAAGGACCTGAGGAAGAAGAGCTACCACACACCGAGGCTTGTTGTGTTCCAGGCAATGTTCTCTAGCCCAGGGGTCAGCGCGCTTTTCCTGTAAAGGGCCAGTCGATGAACATTTCAGGCTGTGGGCCATGCATCTGTCACAACCACTGCACTTTGCACCACAGCACAAAGGCAGCCAGAGACAAACAGAGGCAAACGGGCATGGCTGTGTTCCAGGAAACCTGTACGGACACTGAAATTTAAATTTCATGTCATTTTCACTTGTCACAAAGCGGTATTCTTCTCTAGTTTTCAATGCCTTGGAAATGTAAAAGCTGTTTTTCTGCTTGCAGGGTAGACACACACAGGGAGTGGGCTAGATTTGGCCCCTGGGGCCTGATTTGCTGACCCCTACTTTGCAGGTATTCGCTCCTGGGACCCTCATGGGAGGGTCGTTTGAGATGGGGAAACGGAGGCTCAGAGAGACTGAGACCCGTGTGCGAGGTCCATTGGGTCTGTGTTGAGAGAGAGCCGTAAGGTCTGAAGTCGGGCAGAGCTGGATGCCGAGCCCATGCTGCTCTCCACTGTGCTCTCCTGCCTTGCTGAGGGCACACACGCCTCAGATGTAGACACCCCATTTCAAGAAGCAGTGTCCTCTCCTTATTGAGAGCAAACTTTGATATCGTTTCAGCTGCTGCTATTTGAGTATCTATCACAATAGCCAAATCTGTATCCTGTGTGATTCTGAGAATGCCTGGGGGGCATACTAAGTGGGGGGGCCAATAACAGCCTTTCTGAGAGGAGTCGTTTGAGCTAAGACCTGACTGCGAGAAGGAGCTGATTCGAGAAGAGCCTTAGACAGAGAGCCCCAGGCAGAAACATGTAAGTGCAAAGGCCCTGGGGTGGGAGGGCCCCCTTCCCCAGCGCTAGTATGGGTTCCAATGCACATCCCACCAACAGGCTGTGTTGTGATCATCCATGGGGGTTCCTACTCCTGGGGCAGGTGGCCTGATTTCTCTGAGCCATACTGTTCTCACCTAAGAAATGGGATAAACAGTACTCTCGTCATAGGACTTTTGTGAGGATTGATTGAGTTAATGCATACGAAGTTCTTAGGAAGCTGTCTGGTGCATGATGGATGCTCAGTAAACAGTGGATCCCTTCCCTGTCTTCTCAGAAAAGAGACGGAGTCCTAAAAACGGGCTTCCTAAGGTCAGAGAGAAGCCTCACTGATGCCTTAATGTGTAAGAACAGCTTTCTCAGATGGAAATTATCTCTTATACCTCTTTTATCTCTTTTACTACTCCATCCACCCAGCCATCCATCTACCCATCCATTCATCCATCTACCTATCTACCATCTACCTATCATTCATCTATCCACCCACCCATCCATCCGTCCAGCTATCCATCCAACCATCCACCCATCTACCCACTCACCCTTCCATCCACCCATCCTTCCATCCATCCAGGAAGTATTTATGGAGACCTGTGCCAGATTCTGGGGATACAGAAACTAAATAAACTCAGTCTATGCCCTTGAGGAGCCCAAAGGCTCTTAGGCAGGATAAGTACCTAAGTTGCCTTATAGAACATGACAGAAAGTGTAGAGTTTGAACCCCACGCTGGCACTTCTCTCAAATGGCCTCAAGACAGTGACTTCACCTCCCTCAACCTTAACTCTTATCAGTAAAACAGAGGTGATAATCTCTACCTCCAAAGATTAGATGAGGTCAGCAAGTTCAACGACATTTTATAGAACTTGGCACATAGTAGGCATTCAAAATATGGTTCCCATTATTCTCATGGAAACCAGGGAAGGTTTCTTGGAGGCTTCTAGGCATAAAAGGATGGAAAGAATCTGGATATGTGAGAATGACAGAGGGGAAGGGGAATCCCAGGCAAAGGGCACAGCAGCAGAGAGAAATTCAGGGTTCATAGAGGGGCCAGTGAAAGAGGAATGTTCTGGTTTCCCTCCTTCAGTGTTCTCGGGCCAGCAAGGTCTCCAGAGCTGAAGAGGATAGGGGCTGGGGTAGGATAGGCTCGAGGGGTGAGGACCTGTAGTCCGGGTGACCCAGATAGCCACAGTCAAACAAAACTGGGTCATGGGAGCTCATCTCTGCCACAAGGAGGGCTCCCCCACCTACCATCTGGGCTGGTGGGGCCTGGCTGGGTGGGAGGAGATTTGTTCGGACACTTGGATGTCCCCTGGGCTTGTCAAACCTAACAAGGTCAAGTGGAAGGGCACCTGGCTGCCACAGTGGGAGGAGCATGTGACTCTTGATCTCAGGGTCGTGAGTTTGAGCCCCACGTTGGGTGTGGAGCCTACTTAGAAAAAACAAAACAAAACAAAACAAAACAAAACAAAACAAAACAAAACAAAAAAGGTCAGGTGGAGTTCTTGATCCCCTACCACCTGCTCCTTACTGGATTTTTCCTGTTTTGGCAAATGGCAGCTCCCTCCTCCCAGATCCTCAGGCCACAAACCCAAGAGCCCTCCCCGACTGCTCCTGTCCATCAGCAAGTCCTGTGGGCTCCACTTTCAAAACAGATCAGGAGTCTGAGTACTTCTTACCTCACCACCACCAGGTCTGGGCCACGGACCTGTCCTGCAAGGATTGTTGCACTGGCCTCCTCACCAGCGCCCTTGCCTCCCCCTTCCCCCTGTCCATTCTCAGAATGATCTTTGTAAAATGTACACCAGTTGTGTCACTGCCCTGCTCAAAGCTCCTGATGACATCCCACGGCACCTGGAATAAAAGTCCAGGGGCCTCAGCACGACCTCGAGGCCCTACCCAAGCTGGGCCTGACCACCTCTCCCACCTCACCTTGACCCCATCACTCACACTGTTTCAGCCACACTGGCCTCCTTGCTGCTCCTCTGACACTGCAAACTCCATCCAGCCTCAGAGCTCCAGCCTCAGGGCCTTTGCGCTTTCATTGCCAGGACTGCTCTGGATCTCTGCAGGGCTCGTTCCTTCCCATCCTTCAGGTATCAGCTCGGATGCCACCTCCACAGAGAGGCCTTCCTGACCACCTTGGTGAAGTAGCCCCTCACTTGCTCTCCCAAGACCGTGTTTCGGGGCTTTCAAAGCGCTCTGGCATTTCCTTCTTGACTTGTTAACTGTCTCGTACACTAGAATGTAGGCTCCATGACAGGGCAGGGACTGTGTCTCTCTTGATCCCCTGTGTTTCCGCAGCTCTCTGGTACACGGTAAGCGCCCATAAATGTTTGTTGGATGAATGAATACGGAAGGCCTTCCCCAGTGGGGAAGTTGAGGAGACTTCTCAGAATGAGAATCATAGATTCATGGGAACCTTCTGGAGACAACTGAGTGGTGAGCCTCCTAATGTCAGTCACGGCACGCACATTGTACAAATGTGGAATCTGAAGCCCAGTGAGGGGAGGGAACTGGCCCTCAGGCACACAGCCGCATTGGCAACAGAACACACCAGGCCTCCTGCCTCTCAGCCCTCAGCTAAGGGCTTGGTCTTGGTCATGGCCTCATAGAATCCTCCTGATAGTCCCTGCTGTCTGCGGACCTGGCCATGCCGGCCATCCCTCCTCACGGCCCTGTACCAGCTGCCCCATCTTCCCCTGCCCCATATGCGGAACTCTTCCAGACTTGCTGGCTTCTGGAAAGCCCAGCAGGGAGCCGAAAAACCACAGCCTTTTTCCCTCTGGAGTTTCCCTCAGTAACTGTAGAGGCAAGATCACTGGGCAGAGGGTCTGTGCTACCTCTGGGGTTCAGCCAAGAGTGGCCCAGCCCCAGAGGCATCTCCCCACCAGCCTCTGTCCTGAGTCCTGCCTCCCGCAGATTCTAGAGGGAGGGCAGGTGGTCCTCTGGCAGTGGTCAGGCCAAGGTTCGCAGCTCAGCGTGGCGAAGTGGCCTTGGGACAGCCTCTTCTTTCTCTGAGCCTCAGTCTCCCCATGTAGAAAAGGGACAGAACCACCGACAGTGCAGTGAAATAAACAGAAAATCTTTTCTTGCTTCTGCAAGAAAATATCAGCAACCACAGTTTGAGCACCCACTGTATGACCGTCTCTATGTGCTTTAATTGCAGCTTTCGAGCCTTCCAGAAGAGAAGCCAGGGTAAGAGATATGTTCACAGAAGAACCCAGAGAATACCCCTCCCTGACGTAAACACTCCATCCACAACGTGATCCTTACTATGATAATGCACTTGGGTATTTCTTGTTCTTGTTTTTTCAATGGTGGTTGTGACTCACTAAATTGCTTTTTTGACCCTTGGTTTGAAAAGCACTGTGTTAACCCACTTAAACCTCACGAAACCCTATTAGGGAAGGACTATTAATACCCCCATTTTCTGGATTAGGAAACAGCTTCAGAGAGTGGCAGCTGGCCCGACTAAGTGACTGGTCTTAGTTGCCAAGCCAGGCCCCAAACCAGGGATAGGGCCCTGCAAACCTTTCCACCAGCCCGGGCAACTTCCCTTCCTTGGCCCCAGACAACTCCTCTCTTGGTTTCTGTAAGCAAGATGTCAGGTTAGTAGAACAGATCCCAGGGATGAATTAAAACAATGAGCCGTGCCAAAGGAAGGGTGCCAGGGCCGGTCAGAGCAGGGAAGAGGTGGCGGGGGCGGGGGGTGGCGGGGAGGGGGGGGGG
>NC_048230.1:56965964-56972013 GCF_002007445.2 Ailuropoda melanoleuca | reverse complement strand
GCAGGGAAGAGGTGGGGGGGGGGGGGGGTGGCGGGAAGGGGAGGGAGAGAGAGTCTATCTGACCTGAGAAAGGCAATGATATTTTGATTGGCTCAGTTCCCACCTGGGCCTCCTCTAACCCTGCCTGCCAGAGAATCCCAAGTGTCTTTCTGCAAGATCTTATCCTGTCACTCCTCTGCTTGGAGCTCTCTATGGCTCCCCAGCGCCTTCAGGATAAAACCAGATTCCTGAGTGTGGCTCTCCAGGCCCTGCAGGATCTGGCTCCTCTCTTCTCCCCCACCTTCCTGGCCCCCCGACTGTGTTCTGTCTCCTTTTTTTTTTTTAAAGATTTTATTTTTATTTATTCGACAGAGATAGAGACAGCCAGCGAGAGAGGGAACACAAGCAGGGGGAGTGGGAGAGGAAGAAGCAGGCTCATAGCGGAGGAGCCTGATGTGGGGCTCGATCCCATAACGCCGGGATCATGCCCTGAGCCGAAGGCAGACGCTTAACTGCTGTGCCACCCAGGCGCCCTTCTGTCTCCCTTTCTTGAACAGGCTGTTCCGAGGGGTCATGCACGAGCTGTGCTCTCTCCCTACTCCTCTTGCCCACGATAATTCCAGCTCCTCCTTCAAGGTCTCTTTAAAAATTACTTGGGGGCACAGGGCTGAACCTGGCTGACAACACCCCCTTCCTGAGCTAACAGTTGGGAGGGGGAGACTGACAACACTCGAGTAACACTCAAGAGGACAGAGGATTTTTTTTTTTTTTTAAGATTTTATATTTTTATGGGTGCCTGGGTGACTCAGTCAGTTAAGCACCTGCCTTTGGCTCAGGTCATGATCCCAGGGTCCTGGGATCGAGCCCTGCACTGGGCTCTGAACAGTAAGGACATGAGTGGGGTGGGTAGGTGGGCAAGGGAAAAGAGGGGACGGTAACTTCATGTTCGGTGGCCTGAGAAGGTGATCTTTGAGCTGAGACTGATAGGGGGCTGGCCACCAAAAGATGGAGCAAAGAGCATTCTGGGGTGGCTAGAGCAGTGGGATATGCCCAGCTCCAATCCAGCCCCCCACAAGTTCTTCTTCTTCCTAAAGTGTGCATGGCCCAGGCCTCGTGGGCAGTGGGTTGGGCCAGTGCCAAGTCCACTAAGGCCTCCTCTGTGGCAGAACACGGGGCTCTTTCCTTTCTGTGGGTGACCTTGGGGAAAGGTCTAAGGGACCCAAGAGTGGAGAGACCACCAGTCTCTCCAGTAACCAGAGGTCAGGAGAGGAACATGCCTATCTCCTGGAACATGACATCTTTTCCATTGTCATAGATGTGGCTGCATTTACTCACTGACTCCCACCTCACCATGGTCCACTAGTGTCCCCCCCATCCCCCCATGAGCCTCTTTAACCTCACCTCGTGCTACTCACCCCCTCATGTGCTCCACTCCAGCTACAATGGCTTTCTTGTTGTTCTCCTACTGTATTGAGCTCATTTCTGCCCCAGGGCCTTTGCACTGCAGTCCCCTCTGCCTGGGATGTTCTTCCCCCATTTTGTGATGCTATCCTTAATCAAACCTCAGCTTCCAAGAAGGGGTTGGGAGTGTGGAAAAGAGAGGCCATTTCTCCCAGACCTCACAATCCCTAAGGGTCTTAAACAAGAGTTCTCATGATATGGACATACAGTTACTCACTGTCCCACAGTTTATTAGATCAGAAAGTTTGAAAACAACCTCCGTGTCCATCAACAGGGGGAACAGTTAAATCAGCAGTGGGCCATCCCATATGATGCAGCTGTGAAAGAGAACAAGGTGGTTGAATATGCGGAAATAGGGCACAATTCCCGAGACACGTGGTTAGCCAACAAAGCAAGAGGAGAACATTATGTAGAGCGGCTCCCATTTCAATAAAACAAGGAAAAAAGACTATACACATAGAGGGACTTGGATTTGCTTATATATGGATAAATTATTTCTGGACGGGGTCGGAAGAAGTCGGGAACAGTGGCTGTCTCTGGAGGGGAGGACTGGGGACAGGGGCAGGAGAAGGACTTTTCACTGTGTGCTCTTCTGAACCCTGTGCCTTTTATACTAGGAAAATATATCACCTATTCAAAAAACTGACATCCCAATATTTTTAGGATTTTGACCTTATCTCTAAATGGGTTACACACACAGACAGCAGGGACACGGTGACGGGGAGGAAGTCCGTCAAACCACGCCACCCTGACATCCTCCTACTGGCTCGCTCTGCGAGAACATCACGAATCTCAAATATCAGCGTACAGATAAGGGGCACCTGGGGGGCTCTGTCGGTGAGGCATCTGCCTTCAGCTCAGGTCATGATCCCAGGGTCCCGGCATGGAGCTCAGCAGGGAATCTCCTTGTCCCTCTTCCTCTGCCCCTCCCCCTGCTCCTTCTCTCTGTCTCTTGCTCACTCTCTCTTTCTCAAGTAAATAAATAAAATCTTAAAAAATATAGATAGATAGATAGATAGACAGACAGACAGACAGACGTCAAACCCTGTGGTAATCTTGTGGGCCTCCCATTTATATTGCATTGTAATGGTGGGTCAAAAGCATGAATTTGTTCAATTTGATATTTTAGGAGTACCATTATTTTAGGGATGTCTTCTTTTTTGGTTCTGTTTGTTTTTAAACAAATGAATATTCCAGGAGCCTCAAAGGATAGCAGCGTCCCAGGTTTCTCCTGGCCTGAGGGGAGCCTGTCCCACTTCTCTTCAGGGAGAGGCCAGGGAGGCTCAGAGGAGAGGAACGGTAAACCCACAGTTCCACATTCAGCTGCTCCTAGGGGACCGTGACCACTTCACCGGGGTGCAGAAGCAGGGCCAGTCCTGCCCCTGGGAATGTGGGTCCTGCTGAACGTGGGCAAGAGGGAATTCCCAGCTTCTAAGGCTGGCCTTGCTATAGACTGGGGGTCCTTGTGCTGTTTTTTCAGCTGCCTCTTCTGGACACAGCCCCTCCCAGAATGGAGCCAGCAGCTCTACCCGGTTCTGTCCAAAGCCAAGGCCCAGACTTTTGAGCCACTACATCAAAGTGAGAGATGCTGATTTAGCCACGGCCGCGGCCTGACCGGAACTGAGGTCAAAGTTTCCCAGTGGCCATGACCAAATGGCCTTACTAATCACGTAGAAGACTTTGACCGGATGTGAACGTCACCCTCGGCTGCGTTCGGAGCTCATGTCCAACCTGCAGCTCGCTTGCTTCTTACGAGTATGCCAGGGGGCAGCACGGCTGGCTTCGTACTTCCCATTTTACAGACAGGAAAGCCGAGACCCAGAGTGGGGAAGGGACTCGGCTAAGGTCACATGGCGGGGGAGTGTCATACATGGTAGGGTTTTCCAGGCCAGAGCTCTCATGGAGACACTACCTGGAGGAGACCAGGGGCCTTGGTCCCAGGGCGCGGATGGGAGAGGCCCCTTCTTGCCTGGTGGGCAGAGGCTGCATGGGTCTAGCCGGCTGTCCTGCTGAGCCTGGTGATGGGGGAAGCGTGAGGAGCCCCCAGCAGCAGGAATCACAGCTCAGCGAGACCCGTCAAGTCTGCCTCCAAGCGCCATCCGACACACACATCCCCTCTCACCTCAGAGAGCCTGCGGGCCAGGCCCCCGACCCTACCTTCCTGGAGGAATGCAATCACCCCCTCACTGTCTTCCCGCTTCTGTCCCGCACTGTAAAACACACTCCATTTTCCACATTCCTCCAGAGGGGTCGGTCCTTAGGAGCCTAAGCCTCATCATTTAACTCTTCTTTGTTCAAAACACCCCCATGTTTCCCAGTGCACTCAGAACCAAAGCCACAGCCCTGACAATGGCCCATGAGGCCCTGTATGGCCTGGCTCCTCACCTCTTTGACCTCCCTCTCTCCACTCCTCCTTTCCCTCACTCCATTCCAGCTACACTGGCCTTCTTGCTGCTCCTGAAACATACCAGGCACTCTCTTGCCTCAGGGCCTTTGCACTTGCTATTCTCCTATGCCTATCTCTTTTCTTCTTCACCTCTTTCAGGTCTCTGCTCAAGTGCAGCTTTCCTTGACCCCTCTATTTCAAATGGCACCTGCCCCAATTAATACTTGTCACCCTACTTCTGACACATGGCGTCTTTGGGTAGATATTATATATTTAATCGTATCTTATTGTTTATTGTTCTTCCCTCCCTTCTAGAATGCAAGCTTCATGAACTGGGGGGTCTTGGTCCTTTTCTTGACAGCTATATCCTCAGTGTCTAGCAAGGGGCTGGTGTAAAGTAGCTACTAAATAAAGATTTCTCAGAAGAACAAATGTGTGGATTCCAGGTCTCCAGATGAACTCCACGGGGCTCTTACTGGGCCAATGGCTCTGAAATGCCTAATGGATCTTTCTCTCCAAGAAATGAAAACCCAGCTCCCCACTGGGGTTGGGCAGTTGACCTGCTGGCCACATGTCCGAGTCAGTGCAGCAGTACCAGTCATTATGTGTTTGTGATTGGAGGCAAAACACAATGAGAACTTTTTGGAGCTCACGGTGACATTTGTAGAATGAAATCTAGCTCCAAATGGATGGTTTACAAGTAAGGAAAGAGGAACCAGGGATTATTTCTTTGTAAATAGCAGATGAGAGCTTATGTAAAGTTGGCTTCCCTCGGGGTGGCTCCCATTTCCAAAAAACTCATTACTATGCAGAAAATAATCATTCATGACGATAGTTACCATTAATTGAGCAGCTGTTATGGGGTGAGGCACGGTGGACTGACTTAGGTACACTGTCCACTCAGTCCTCAAGACATCGTGAATACTACCCCTGCCGGCAAGAAAAGGAAACCGAGGCTCACAGAAGTGAAATGCCTTGCCTGATGTCCCATAGGCACTAAAGGAAGTCTGCATTCAAACTCTGGTCTTGTCGCCCCAAATCCAAGAGAAGATCCTCAAAGGACCCTCACGCAGGCAATCTGGTGCTAAGCCAGCCCTGCAGATCAGCACAGGCCTGCTGACCAGGGCCCAAGAAAAATAAGAATTCTAGGTCATCCGAACGGCAAAGCCAGCCAGTCATGCAGCACTCTGAGCTCGGGCTGGGGTTACGACTCACTGTTGGTGTGTTCCTGGAAGATATCCAGACAGCTCTGGCCATTTCCTCCTAAAAGCTTTGGTGAAAGGCGAGGGGAATTGTTTTTGGAAAGCCTTCTCTGGATTTCATTAAAGCAGATGCTTAGAGGCCTAGAGTGGCCGCATGTGCGCTGTCCCAACTCACATGCGGGTCTTCCCTGTTCTGAGAAGACACCGTGACCCAAGGCTGGGCAAGAAAGCCTAGATTTCCAAGTACACGGTCCCTTGGGGGTGGGGGGCAGGGATACTGGCCTGGGGGCATAGAACCGATGAGGTAGGGACTTGCTTCAGGCTCGGCCCGTGAGGCAAAATGAAATTTAGCCCAAACCAACTTTGGCCAATAGGAATGTCTTGTTCTGGGATGGGCCCTTAGGGTTTAATCGTCCTGTGCACCATTTTCCTCCAAAACCTCTCGACCTACTGATATACCTTTCCAGCCACGTGGGTCTTAAAACACATTGCTCACCACTCCTCCATCAAGATGGCAGCTTTATGCCCCTTCCTCTTGAATCTGGGCTGTGTAGATGCTTGCTCAGTAGACCATGGCAGAAACGATGTGGTGCCAGTTTCAGGACCCAAACTTTGAGAATCTGGCATCTTCCACTTCCTGTTTCCTGGGCTGATCACACTTGGAACCCAGTCTCCATGCTGTGCGGAAGCTCCAGCTGCCCCACGGAGAGGAAGGGACAGCCAGGAGCCGCTCTACGTCGTGTGGGGTGAGCCCCAGCTGGGGAGCCCCAGCGGACGCCCTGTGCAGAGCAGAAACGAACTCGCCCTGGCACCTTGCACATGCTGCAGACTCACAAATGAACGATTCTGTTTCAAGCCATTACATTTTCGGGGTGGCTCGTAACCTGAACACCTTCCCAAATCGGAAGGAATCCCTGGAGCCCCAAATCCACATGTAGGACTTCAATTACAGAGAGGCCTGTCATTTGAAGGGAGGTGAATAAATCAGGCTGCAAAACTTCATCTGCTGACCGCCCCCCCC
>NC_048230.1:56942493-56965175 GCF_002007445.2 Ailuropoda melanoleuca | reverse complement strand
GAACGGCAAAGCCAGCCAGTCATGCAGCACTCTGAGCTCGGGCTGGGGTTACGACTCACTGTTGGTGTGTTCCTGGAAGATATCCAGACAGCTCTGGCCATTTCCTCCTAAAAGCTTTGGTGAAAGGCGAGGGGAATTGTTTTTGGAAAGCCTTCTCTGGATTTCATTAAAGCAGATGCTTAGAGGCCTAGAGTGGCCGCATGTGCGCTGTCCCAACTCACATGCGGGTCTTCCCTGTTCTGAGAAGACACCGTGACCCAAGGCTGGGCAAGAAAGCCTAGATTTCCAAGTACACGGTCCCTTGGGGGTGGGGGGCAGGGATACTGGCCTGGGGGCATAGAACCGATGAGGTAGGGACTTGCTTCAGGCTCGGCCCGTGAGGCAAAATGAAATTTAGCCCAAACCAACTTTGGCCAATAGGAATGTCTTGTTCTGGGATGGGCCCTTAGGGTTTAATCGTCCTGTGCACCATTTTCCTCCAAAACCTCTCGACCTACTGATATACCTTTCCAGCCACGTGGGTCTTAAAACACATTGCTCACCACTCCTCCATCAAGATGGCAGCTTTATGCCCCTTCCTCTTGAATCTGGGCTGTGTAGATGCTTGCTCAGTAGACCATGGCAGAAACGATGTGGTGCCAGTTTCAGGACCCAAACTTTGAGAATCTGGCATCTTCCACTTCCTGTTTCCTGGGCTGATCACACTTGGAACCCAGTCTCCATGCTGTGCGGAAGCTCCAGCTGCCCCACGGAGAGGAAGGGACAGCCAGGAGCCGCTCTACGTCGTGTGGGGTGAGCCCCAGCTGGGGAGCCCCAGCGGACGCCCTGTGCAGAGCAGAAACGAACTCGCCCTGGCACCTTGCACATGCTGCAGACTCACAAATGAACGATTCTGTTTCAAGCCATTACATTTTCGGGGTGGCTCGTAACCTGAACACCTTCCCAAATCGGAAGGAATCCCTGGAGCCCCAAATCCACATGTAGGACTTCAATTACAGAGAGGCCTGTCATTTGAAGGGAGGTGAATAAATCAGGCTGCAAAACTTCATCTGCTGACCGCCCCCCCCCATCTCTCCCCTCTCATCCACTGGAATAGTTAAGAATAGTCTTGGGCTCTTCCCTCTGTGAGACAGAATCCTCCGTCAACCAAACACACCTCCAGATCCTCTGTGGTCAGGGGTGAAGGGGACAAAGGTGGAGACTAGATGATTTCCCTTCATTTTAAGTATTTTTCAGGGAATTATCTGGTAGCGATCATCTTATTTGGAATACCAAAGGAAACAAAGGCCACTGTATAGGAAAGCACCAGAAAACTTTCCTTCTGCCTTTTTTTTTTTAAGATTTATTTATTTGACAGAGAGAGAGAGACAGCCAGCGAGAGGAGGGAACACAAGTAGGGGGAGTGGGAGAGGAAGAAGCAGGCTCATAGCGGAGGAGCCTGATGTGGGGCTCGATCCCAGGACCCTGGGATCATGACCTGAGCCGAAGGCAGGGGCTTAACGACTGAGCCACCCAGGTGCCCCTCTCCTTCTGCTCTTTTAATGACTGCGTGGGGCTGCCATGGAGATGAGGCTGGGGTGGGGGGCGGGGGAAGGCAGCCTATAACATCTCTGGGAGCACCTCTTTTTCTAGGGCTTGGCCTGGCTCCGTGGAAGTGGGTTTGTCATGTGATTCAAAAAGCCTCTAAAACTCTGTCTGCCAAACTGTCCCTCTCTCTTATTTTAAGCCAGGTAGAACTCCCAAAAGGCCCACGACACCAGGACAATGCCCAAGAAGCACGAATAGAGGGATCTGAGTGGTAACAGTCGACGCCTGCTCCCTCGCTGACAGCGCCCCCCCGCCACGGCGTTCATCCACATTATCTTGGAAAATTCTTTCAGGAACCCAGTGAAGGTGACTGGCTGTAAACCATGGTCTGCCCGGACAATACCGCTCTGCAATAGGAAGGAATGAATTACTGATAAATTCTACAGCACGAATGAGCCTCCAGACCAGGAGGCCGAGCGCAAGAAGCCAGACACAAAGGGCCACACGCTGTAGGACTCCACTTCTATGAGATGTCGGGAAGAGGCAAATCCATAGAGACAGAACACAGACGGGCGGGCGCTGGGAAGTGGGAATGGGGAGTGAATGGACGTAGGCATAAGGTTTCTTTTGGAGACGTTCTAAAGTTGGATTATAGTGATGGCTGCACGACACTGTAAATTTACTAAAAAATATTGAATTACATGCTTAAAATGAATGAATTTTATGGTATATAAATTATTTATCAATATAGCCATTTTAAAAAAAGAAGAATCCAGGGAAGTCAGAGGTAGGATACAGGGGTGGGGGGAGCATAAGAGATAAATGGTTACGTACTGATCAGAAGGGATAGAAACTGCGATTGTCTTGTCACTGACTGGGGAAATCACAAAACAGAAGACCTCAGACTTCCTACTAGTCAGAAAGAGATTACACCACGACTGGGATAAAAGCTGAGAATAATAATGGGAATGGCTAACACTCATTAAATCTGATTCTACGCCAGGCTGTATAAAGCATTTTACACATATGGACTCTTTTGTTCCTCCCACCGGCCCTATAAACAGGTGTTGGGAGACAATTCCCCATGGGCCTCTTGAAGTCTGCATGTCTTCTGAGCAAGAGACACAGAGAGCTTTGTTCTGGACTATCTTTTCAATTGTCGTATAGCAAACAGCATTGAAAGAGAAAAACTGTATCTCCCTCTGGGGTAGAGGGCAGAGTTGTTTCCTAACCCGTGTCATCAAGAATGTCTCTTTCCAAGGCAAAGCCTGGGCAGGTTTGCCAGGAGCCCCCTTATAAGACTGGGAGTTTCCTAAGCTTGTGGATCCCCAGTTGTGGCGAATCCAGGTGGTGCGGCATCTATGTGGGCTGCTTTGTGGTGTCCCCGGGGAATTAAGGGCAAAGAGAACTCCTGTGACCGCGAACTCATGCCACCTGCTGTGCTGTGAGTAATAAAGCCCTTTGTCTTGGACCCAGGAGTCTTGTGTTTTCTGCCAGCACCCATGAACCTGGCAGGCTCACCACTTAGCTTGTAATCCAAATAAAATCTCAGACCCTCTGCCATTCTTGACAGTGGGCACTCACATCACTCCCATTTTACAGATGAGGACTCTGAGGCCCAGAGAACGAATGTTCTTGTTCAAGGTCACATAGCTAGCAAGTGACAGCGCTGGGATGGAAACCCAGACAAACTGGGAAAGGCAGGAGACCAAAGGAGGGGATCGGTGAAGGCATCAGCCGAGAGCGATGAGAGCTGAGAGCTCCAAAGATACACAGAAGGTCGTACCTCTCAGCCTCCCCACCCCACACACCCCCAGATGCTGCCTGTCCCCACATCCGGCTGCTGGGGCTGAACAGCCAATTTGGGACGGCCGCGATATATTTAACGGTGAGTCACGCTCTCCCCCAGCAATCAGCGGTGGCAGGCTTGGAGGACGCAGGGAGCATCTCTGGGAATCCATGCCTGAGGGTCGCCATGGCAACCCCACCCGACTCGCTTGCCGGCAGCTGGGATGCCAGCGCCTGAATCGTCGCAGAAAATAGTCTCATGGCCGAGCGTGGCCAAGGACAGTGGCAGGCCTGCCACCTGCCATCGTCGGTGGGTTCACCAGGGGTTGCTGCCGGGGTCGTGAGGACTTGGTGATAAGGCCGTCTCGTGGGCATGTTGGTGAGCTCAGAGTCCACCTAGGGGGGCCTGATGTCCCTGGCTTGCCGGGATGAGGGTAGGTGACTTGAGGGTTATTTTAGTGAGTGCCATCTCTTTTTGCCTTGGTCCCTCTTGGTTTGTCTGTCTCTCTCATATATACCTGCTCTCGCAAAGACCCCTCTCCCTCCGAGGCTTCTAACTGAGCACATTACACAACTAAAGACCGAAGGCAGCCTGGGATGTTAAGCATGGATCTATCTTCCAGGATAATTCTGAAGACTCCAGAACATGACCAATCAGCCACTCCCATACCTCCACAGCAAATATGAACATTCCAGTGAAAGCAGTTTGGAATTCATTCATTCATTCATTCACTCACTCATCAATTTGTCCTCTTAATTGTTCATTGTGAATTAAATTCAGGGTCCTCCAGGCCCTACAGAAGAGTTGAACTTGGTTATCTCTCTGGCCTCATCTCCTCCCACTTTCCCCTCTCTTACTCCACCCTAGCACACGAGCCCTGCTGCTGTACCTTGAACATACCAGGCACTTCCTGCCCCAAGGCTTTGAACTTGTTCCATCTGCCGGGACATTTCTTCCCCCAGATAGCCACAGCCTGACGGCCTCACTCCCTTTAGGTCTCTGCACAAGTCTCTGCACAAGACCAGCCTAGGAGAAAGCACCCAATCCAGCCCCAGGGATGTGGCCAAATATATACACCTATATATATATACACAGATCGTGACTTAGTTTCTTCTGTTGGCAACAAGGAGAGGGAACTGGATAATTAGTAACTTATAAATTGAATACAGCCACAGATATGGTTTGTTTTGTCTAAATAGTGTTTCAAAAACCTTGAATTAGTTGCTAACATTTATAAAGTTTGGGAGATTTCATTTTAAAATCTCACTTTTCCACTTCTCTTGAAACACCGAAAGACCAAGCTTCTCATTTGTGCCTATGGAACAGCGACTGGGTAGGGCTGATCGGTGGTCACCTCTTGGGACAAGGCCTGAGCATTCCAGCCAGCCACAGGCCCCGTGTGGCCCTCTGCATTCATTTATGGGGCCACACACAGCCTCCAGGAGTCCATGCTTATAGTCCGGGCCTCCAATCTGAGATCTCTCAGGTCTTTGGTTTGGGATAGAAGGAGTAGAGTGGAACAACTGTTTTTGGTTCAATCTGAAGAACTGAGTTTCTGGACGAATCCAGGTATTCTAGGTAAAGGCACTGGAGAAACAAAAGCCCAGAGGTGTGAAAATGTAGGCCACCTGAAGAGTTGCCAGTAAGGAGTCTGGAGTGGGAGGAAGCCCGCCAAGTCTTTTGGGACCAGAACCTGAAGGGCCTTGAATACCTTGCTAAATCACTTCAACTTCTGAGGGTCATGGAGAGCCACAGAAGATTCTGGAGCAAGGAAAGAGACGATCACAGCAGTGAGGTGGGGGTGTGGGAGTGAGAAGCACCCTTGATATCACGTCTGGCTCAGGGTTCCCTCAGGACCTAAACCCAGTGTGGAGTGCGTACAGGGGTAAGAGGGCCGCTGTCTCCCACCAGCACCCTTGGCTCCCAGCTCCCTCCTGGCTGTCTCATAATAACAGTGTTTTCAGCACGGACGTTCTGGGTCCCCTGTGGCAGATCTCTCAGTCATCCTTCCATAGAGAAAACAAAAAGCACTGTTTTTCCGCGTCTATTTTAGGCTACTGCCTACATCTTCGTTCCTTGTGAGGAACACACACTCCTGGGGGGCCCCTCTCTCAGCTGTAGCCTGGCAGCCAGGTCTGGACCACCAGGCTGGGTTCTGTTATGGGAAAGAACCAGCAGATGTAATGGAATCTTGCCAATGAGGCCGGTGGCTGCACGGGGATGATGGTGTCATTAAGACCCAGAGACGTGGAGGTGAGGGAAAAGGTGGCTCATTCTACGTGCTCCATCCTAGACAGACAATCTTTAACTATTCTGAGCAGCTAGGGAGAGCCCACCCTCACAGTCCCCCGAAGATGCTGCCTGGAGTTTGGAAAGTCTACCTCGAATGGTTTGTTCATGCCTATTTTACTGAGCAGAGAAGCAGAGACTCGACCGTCCCTGGATGGTTCCAGCTGACTTATTCGACAGAGGGTAAACTGAGGCCTGAAAAGAGCAGCATGGTTTGCTTAAGACTGTAGAGCCGCTGGCCACAAGCTGTGACTGAAAAGACCAGAAGGTAAAATCTCGCAGGGCAGGTACTTTGCCTCGGTCGCACCTCCGTCCCGTCACGTAACATAATGTTTGACAAACGTTAGGTCCTCGGTATGTAACGTGTTGGATGTGGTTCTGCAGCTCTTCTCAGCTTTTACAAATAATCCTCACACATGCTCCCTGATGCTGACTGTCATGACTGTCTTTCAAGCCAGGAGTGGCATCTGTCCTCATTGTACAGGTGAGGTTCTGAGAGGTTTAGCTGCCTACTGAGATCACACAGCCTGGAAGTGGCAACGGTGGGATCTGCAGCCACAGCGTCGTACTGTGGGCTGGGCATCCCTCAGAATCTTCAGGTAGAAGATTGGAGCCCCCAGCTAGGTGGTAAAAGCCTGATCCCCAAGGACAGCTCTGGCCTGAATTCTACTATACAATCTCGGGGGGAGGGGGGAAGAGCCAGACGAAGAGAGCCGTTTCTCAACAGGTTAAACAGAGTTGCTCTCTGACCCAGCGATTCCACTCCTGCGTATGTACCCAAGAGAGCTGCACAGAATTGTGTATCCACACAAAGACTTGCACATGACTGTTCATAAGAGCATTATTCATTACAGCTGAAAAGTGGGACAGTCCAAATGTCCACCCACAGATGAAGAGGAGACGAAGTGTGGTCTGTCCACACCATGGAAGAGGATTCCGCCACGAGAAGGGATAAGGTGCTGACACTCACTACAACATGAAGAAGCTTTGATAACATGATGCCGAGTCCAAGCAGCCAGACACAAAAGGCCACTCAGTGCACAATCCCATTGATATGAAATGTCCAGAAAAAGCCAATCTATAGAGACAGAAAGTAAATCAGTGGTTGCCGGGGGCTGAGGCAAAGTGGGAATGGGGAATGACTGCTAATGGGTATGGGGTTTCTTTTTGGGGTGATAAAATGTTCTAAAATTAGATTGTTGGTTGCACATCCCTGTGACTACACTAAAAACTACTGAATTATACATTTTAAGTGGGGGAATTTTATGCCATGTGAATTATATCCCGACCAAACCAGTTTTTAAAGAGACCAAGAGAAGCATATCCATGACAATGGAGTTTCAGAAGGGGGAACACGCAAATGAGCAAACGTCCCCAGCACGGGCTGTCCCGCGCTGTCGTCCTGCATGTCTCAGGAAGGATTCCAACCCCAAGCTCCAAGGATTCACCTGAGGGCTGGTCCCTAGAGAAATGAGAATCTGCAGGGCACCTCTTCCAGGCAACCCTCCCGGATATCCCAACCAGGGACGAGGAAAGGAACCCAGGGTGATGACTGGGTATTACTTTGTGTCAAAATGCTCTGTGATATTTCACTGAAGCCATGCAACAGCCTTGCTGTGTGCAAGGGAGTATCATCACCCCATTAACCAGGCAGAGAAATGGAGGCTCAGAGAGAGGAAATGACTTGTCCAAGGTCCCCCTTGCTGTGAATTTCACTGTCCTGGTGGAGGCTTCAGCCAGAGCATCCCCATCTGATGCTGATAGAGTGGTGTTCCACATTTCACCAGATTTCATTTGAACAAAGCCAAACATCTTTCTCAGGGACCCACCTGTCAGGGATTCTAGGCTAGATTGGTGCTGTTTTTCTGGACTCCATCCTGCTAATGCCTGGTGTGCTCTGTGCACCGTGGACTCCGAAACCACTTCTCAAATAACCCTGCTGTTGGGGTTCAAGGAAGAAGACAAGGCTGCTGCCTTGTGAAGCATTTGCATAATGCAATCTCACAGACTTTCTCTCCTCGGCACTAAATGAAATGAAAGGTTCTCCCTTCTTCTGAAGCTTTAAGTTCAGCCCTGGAGTTTATAGGTCGGAGAAGAATTTCCCACCAAAGTGCACAGGCAGAGCTGCAGACACACCCTTTCATGTCGCTATCTGTCCATCTGTCCGTCCATCCATCCATCCATCAATCCATCCATCCATCTTCTCCCCATTTATTTCATTCACTCATTAATTCAACTGCTATGCGCCAGGCACTGGATACAATGGAAGAAAAGGTAAAACAAGCTCCTTATCCTCATGGAGCTCGGTCTAGTGGAGGAAGACAGGCCTTAGCAGACACGCACAATGTCAATATATATTGGGATGAATGTCATCAAAGTAAAGTTCAGAATAATAAGGGGGACCTAATTTCTTTTGGGGAACAGGAGAGGACTCTTATGAGGAAGTTGATAATGTGGGATAAGCACGACTTATGAGGTATCAATGAAGAATGCTCTTGGTTTAAGAAGTAGAAAATGCTTACTAAAAGAAGTTCAAACAAGCAGGAGATTTATTATCCTGCATAACAAAAAGCCTTAAAACAGGGTTACCCCATCATTGAGGGGTTCAACAATACCATCAAGGATCCAAGTTCTCTACCATCTGCTCTACCATCCTCAGAGAACTGGTTTCGTTCCTAGGCTGGCTCACCTCATGGACTCAAGGTGGCTGCCATTGCTCTAGCCATCACGCGAAGACGTGACCACACTCAAGAGCAGGGAAAAAAATCCTCTCATTCTATCATTTCCTGAGATAGAGGAAAACATTTCCGGAAACTTCCTGGAAGACTTGGTGGGTGGTATCAGATATCCATGCATAAACCATCACTGAAAAAAGGGATGGGGTCATCATGATGGTCTCAAACAAGCAATTCTTACCCAAGGGTAATTTTTCCCTCCAGGGGACACTGGGAGACATTTTTGGTTGAAATAATTGTGAATGGTGTGTGTACATGTGCACGTGCAGGGCAGGGGGAGGGGGCTATTGGCATCTACTGGGTAGAGGCCAGGGATGCTGCTAAACATCTTAAAAAGCACAAGACAACTCCCACAACCCAGAATGATACAGACGTTAACAGTGCCAAGGTTGAGAAACCCTGCCTTAGACCAATCAGAATCAAATCCTGAGTCATGGGGACACCAGGGGGAAGCTGGTGGGGAATGGGTTGGGAAAGGCTTCCTTAGAGGGAATAATAGCTCAGCTGAGTCTAGAAAGATGGACATTGGCTAAAACAATCCAGGGAATGAGTCAAGCCTACCATCTGGCCATGGAGATGAGCAGAAATGCAGATGACCTCCTCCATCTTGCCTGCCTCTTCCAGTGGGATGTGAGCCCACACGGCAGGGACCTCGCTTGTCTCACCCACTTCTTTATCCCCATTCCCAGTTCAGTATCTGCCACAGGAGTCGTTCAACAATCTGATGTTAAAGAATAAGTGAACGGGATGGAAGAGATCCACTCTTGACCGTGAAACCCTAACTCAGAAGATTTCCGGGCATCACACAGAGTAACACTGTAGACACATTCTCAAATAAGCATGGTGGGGGCAGTCAGCACCAGCAAGACCCCACCATTATACAGATGGGGAGACCAAGGCACAGAGAAGGGGTTATCATAGTCCAAGGTCACTCAGCAATTTGGGGGCAGATGCAAGCCAGAATCCATGTGCCCCTTTCCTAAATCTGGATCAACACCAACTGGTAGATCCGGAATGATCATTTAGAGACACATGATTTGGCTGATCAGTTTCTAGTTGCTAAATCTAAGTCTATTTTGGGCCCCACCTCCTTACAAAGCTGTCTTTCTGGATTGCCTTCCCTCATGACCCCAGAAGGATGCTGAGTGGGCCGCCATTTTGTCAGTGACATGCCCTGCTCAGATTGCAAAATGGCAGCCAAAATGGCCGGCCCATGAACATGTTTTGTCTGGCCCACTCAGTTGTTAAAAAAAAATGTATTATTTGCCTTCTTTGCCAACAATAAAAATAATTGGGACAGTGTGCCTATTATCCAAATTTCCCACGTCTCTTGGATAATCAGAAGGTGTGGCAACACAGTACCCATTTTTCTGCATGGCAGCCATTCACCGGAGCTGGGTGGCAGCTGCCCCCTCAGTAGGGATACCAGTGCTCCTTTCCACCCCAGGGCCTTCCTGGCACATCACTCACGTATGGGCCTGCCTAGCCCCAAAGGCATTCTGAGACTGCAACCCAGCCCCAGTTGAGGGGCCTGTGGTGAGCAGGCAAGGCCACACAGGGACCCCAGGCAGGGCACCCTCCCCCTCTCTCAGAAGGAAGCCCTTGGTGGCCATGGCAACACATTGCCATTTGTAAACAGATCTTCCACCTGAAATGCAGAGACAAGCATATCGCCTTTCTCAGAACAGGCAGCATCAGCTCCTGGCACCCCCAAAACCTAAGGCAAGAAGGGGGAGGAGTGTGATCTGCCTTCTTCAATCTGGCCCCCAAATGCAGATGCCCCAAACAGCCCCATGTGTTCAACCAAACCAGAGATGGGGCGTTGGGTGCGGGGGGTTGGTTTAGATTCCTTCTTATGTAAAAAGACCAGAAAATGTTTGATTAGAGACAGAGGAAGGCGTGGGTGTCTGAGCGGGGCTCTGATTCTGGGCAAATGTACACATTCCCCAGCGCCCGCCCTCCCCTTCACTTCCTCTGGGCAAAAGCAGACTCTCCTTGCAGCTCAACTCAGCAGCTTCCCCTCAGCCCTGACCCAGCCCTTTGTGGGGATCCTGGAGTCCCCAGAGCATCCGCATGTTTCTAGGCTGCTTACACAATCCGGAGGAAATACAGCAGTGAAATGAGAATCAGCCAGAAATAAGGAAATGCCCCACGCGGTATTTCCCTTTGAAACTGAGAGGCTAAAACGCAGAACAGCAGCAGAAATTGGAAGGCTCATTGAGAAAAGACACACGGAGAGGAGTGCCAATTAGCACCCAGGTCCCCTTCTGGGAGTGTCAACCATAAATATTAAAGGCCATAATCATCTGGCATTAGTCATAATGCCTTGTAAATTGAGGTCACTTTACTGGGGGTAAATAGCCGCATTCATGGCCCCAAAAGGTAACAGTGCTGCTGGCTGCTGGCCAGGTGTGGCCCTTCGAGGCGACAGCATAAATCAGAGGAGCCAGGCTCAGTCGGTGAAGTGGGACAGTTGCATCTGGGGCAGGTGAGGTGAGGGGGCAGGAGATCAGATCTGATCTGAGAGGGTGCAGCTTCAGGCAGGGGGATGTCGGGAGAGATGGAGCTTCCAGGGCAGGGTGAGGCCCGGGTGGGCAGGCAGAGGGGGTCCCCAAGGGAGCAAAGGCTTGCGCTAAGGGCAGAGCACGGGGATTCAAGCTGCTGCCCATCATTTCTTATTACAGCCCCGATGGCTTTGATATGGGATATAGCCGCTTGCCTTCCTCCTCTCCCTTCTTCCTCCCTCCCTGCCTCTCCCCTGCCAGCCTTGGAGTCTCTGGAGTCTCCGTTAGGCACAGAAGACACTGAGCTTAGAACTCATAGATACCTGGGGTCCCCTCCCCAATGTTTTCATTTCTTTTATACTTAGAAGGGGGAGAATGAACTTTTAGGCTGGAGAAAATGTTTTAATAGATGGTATTAATATATTTGTCTTTATACCAATGCAGCTATAAAATACAAGCTTTAATATTTTTTATGGAGAAAGGCAAAAGTGCCCCAAGGCCCAGGAAACTCATCACATGGTTCTGCTTTCTGCTGCCCCCTCCTCTCCCGTGCCTCCATCCCTTCTCTCTTTCTCTATCTCCTCCTCCTCTTCTCCTGTGAGATCTTAAGCAATCAGCCCTGCTTTATAGAGTCTCAGTTTCATCCTGTACAAAATGGGCGAACAATAATAATTAATAACAGTGACAGTTAAGTGAAATAATATCAGTGGAAGCTTTTGACACAGGGTGGTATTCAGGGGTGTTACTTCCCTTCCCTTCCCAGAGTTTCTGGGATCCTGGGAGTCAGAAGTATGATTTATTTGAAAATCTCAGGGGAAACAGAGTAACACGACCCCCCTCAACTCCACCCACCAAATATACCATCAGGCCCTCTCTCTGTGTCCCTGCTTGCTGGGCTCTCCCGTTCCTCTAAAGAATAAATGCTTTTCTTGACCTGAGAAAACTCACAAGGCACTTGCTGAGGCTAGCTAGATCAAATAGTGTCCCTAAATTCCATCAGAAAGAAAGCATCCATTAGGGCTGGCTCTGGCCAGGGAGGGGGGCTGCCCAGCTTCTGTCAGTCAGGACTGGATACGTAATTGGCAGAACCCCATACAAAATGAAAATGCGGGGCCCCATGTTCAGCAATTTTCGAGTTTCAAGACACTGGCAGCAGAGTATTAAACAAAGCATTGGGCCCTTCTGAGCAGGGAGCCTCATGCTACTGCAGGAGTCCAACGTCCTTGGCCAAGCCTGACAGTGCGTGTGGCAGTGAGAGGGGGAGGGGACTGCCCTGATGCGACCCTCTGGCCTATCACAGTCCCTGGCACATAGCAGGTGCCCATCAAACCCACCCACTCATGGTTTGCTCGCTCATTGCTCGCTCGCTCATTGCTCTAGTGTCTGGCCTGCAATGTTTGATGACACCTGGTCCTCCCAGTGGACATCTGGGCCAGGCTGGACACCTGGTAGGTGGACTAAGACTCCCTCCCTCAGTGCTATGCCCTGGACCCTTTCCCTGTTCCCTCCTCCAACTTCCCCCAGACACAGTGACCCCTGCCTCCAAGTTATGCTGACCTTAAGGTCCCCGACCCCTGCTGATCGCAAACATCACAGGCCAAGGGTAAAAATAAAATGGAATCATAAGAGCCAAAATAATAAAATCCAAAATTTCTCAAGCACCTGTTCGGTGCTGGTCTAAGTACTTGCTATATCTGGCCTGTTTTGATGCTCACGCCGACCTTCTGAGGTGGGTTCTAGATTGTCTCCTCGGGCAGAGAAAGAGACTGAGGCACAGAGAGGTAAAGTCACTTGCTTTAGGCCACACAGTCAGGAAGTAGCAGAGTGGGGCTTCTTGTTGAAGTGAAGGCTGATGTTGGACCAGAGCAGGGAAGGGAAAGGTGGGTCCTAGTGCCTCTTCCCAGCCTCTAGGCAGGAGGCCCACAGTCCCCTAGAATGTCTTCTCCTGGGAGTGGAGTAGAAAGCGTGGGTGACCGAAGAGGAGAGTATGGCCCCAGAAGAGGGCTGGGCTGAGTCCTGAGGCTTGTGTTAGAATCCGGGGTCTGCCACTATGTCGACCTGGAAGGTCATGCACCCCGATCTGTGCCTCCTCCAACTTTGCTGATTTCACCTCCTATGCCCTCCGTTCACTCACTCCAGGCCAACACACTGGTCTCCTTAGTGTTCCTAGAATCTACCAAAGGCATTCCCACCTCAGGGCCTTTGCACTCGCTGCTTCTATTTCCAGAGCACCCTCATGCAGCTATTCATGTGGCTACTTATTTTCCTCGTTTAAATTCAAGGACCACAAAGCATGTGTGTGTTGAGGGAGCGTGATGTGTCTTCCCTGTAACAGAGAGGCCTTCTCTGACTGCCTCACCTGGTAAGATGTAGAAAGCACTTCGAACAGCGCCCGACGCTTGGTAAACCCCACAGCACTGTTACCAGCACTGTTACCACCTTCTAAATTTGCAGCCCCTCCATGGGTCACTCGGATCCCCTTTCCTCCTCTGTTTTTCTTCATTGCACTCACCCCTTCCTGAAATTATCTTGCATGTTTGTCTACTTGGTGCCGTCCGTCTCTCCCACTAGAGGGTGAGCTCCATTGGGCTGGCCCTTTGTCGCAGTCACTTTGGACCCCAGAGTCAGCACAGGGCTCAGCTGGTGTGCAGGGACCAGGAGATCACCTCTGTGTGCCTTGCTTTCCTCACCTGTACGAAGGAGGTATGGCAGCCCCCCCAGAAGCTGGGGAGCAGAAGGAAGGAGGGGAGACCCTGCCAGGGTTCTGTGATGCTATGATGTCTCCGTTCCTAGAGCTGAGCCCTGAAAAGCTGGCCGCAACTGCTGGTCGGTGGCCCAGACTCGCCCAGGGTGACAGGCTTGGTGCCCACCAGGGCTCTTCCCCCCCAGCTGGCCACCGGCCACCTGAGTCAGCCTGGAGGGCTGGTCTGGCCTGACCTAGGAGGCTGCCTGGCCTCGAACAACGTCCTGAGGGTCACCTGGGCTCCAGGGTTCAGGCCTGCCTTGGCCTGGAGGGCAGCTGAGGGGGTAGAGCCCTGTATGGGGCCCTCACCTCACAGCACAACGTTAGATTCACAGGGAAATGCAAATCAAAAGCACCGGGAACTAAAGCTTCCCACCCAGTGGGATGGCCAGAGTGAAAAACCAGCCAACAGCAAGTGTTGGCCAGGACACAGAACGCCAAGATGGTGCAGCCGTTTTGGAAGAGTCTGGTGGGCCCTCAGAAGGTTAGACACAGAGTTACCGTCTGACCCAGCAATGTCACTCCTAGGTAGATTCCCACGGGAAATAAAAGCCTATGTCTACACAAAAACTGGCACACAAATGTTCACAGCAACGTTATTTACAGTAACCCAAAGTGGAAACAACCCAAGTATCCATCAAGTGAGGAAAGAGAATCAAAATTGTGCTATCCATATGATGGAATATTATTCAGCCATAAACAAGCAGCAAAGTACTGGATACATGGATGAACCCTGAAGACGTTACGCCAAGTGAGAGAAGCCAGATGCAAAAGGCTGCGTATTATATGACTCATTTATATGAAAAGTCCAGAAGAGGTAGATCCAAGAGACAGAAAATAGATTAGTGGTTGCTTAGGACAGGGATATCTGCTGGTGGGGAAATGGGGAGTGATTACTCATGGATATGGGTTCCTTTTTGGGGGTGATAAAAATGTTCTAAAGTCGCTTATGGTGATGGCTGCACACTCTGTATACACTAAAAAGCACTGAATTGTACACTCTAAATGGGTGAATTATACGTCCCCCGTATTATCTCAACAAAGCCGCTGTATGTATAGATAGAGTGTGTGTGAAGTGTCTCTTATGAGCCAAGTGAGCCAAACAAAATAAAGTCTCTGCCTTGTCAGGAGGTTAACGAGGAGACAAGAGAACATATCAAAGTGTAATTTGACTTGTGATGATAAGAAAAATAAAGCAGGAAGGGAAGAGTTTCGGGATGGGGATGGAGCTGCTTTCGATGGCAGAGGAGAGGCACCAGGGTCCAGGAAGGCCACTCTAAGGAGGTGACATTTGAACAGAGATCTGAATAAAGAGATAGAGAGAGCCACAGATACTTAGTGGAAGAGCACCAGGAGAAGTGGCAAGTGCAAAGGCCCTGAGGTGAAAGTACTAGGCCAGGGAGGCTGGAGCATATGGAGCCAGAGGGAGAGTGGTTGGAGATGAGGGTAGAGAATTGTCGGGGGGCTGGAGATGAGGGTAGAGAATTGTCGGGGGGCACGGAAGGCCTGGTAGGCTGCTGTAGGAACTGTTGCTCTATTCTGAGGGAGGTGGGAGCCACAGGAGGGTTTGTTTTTCTGTTTTTATTAAAGATTTTATTTATTTACTTGACAGAGAGAGAGAGACAGCCAGTGAGAGAGGAACACAAGCAGGGGGAGTGGGAGAGGAAGAAACAGGCTTCCCAGGGGAGCAGGAAGCCCGACGTGGGGCTTGATCCAGGACCCTGAGCTGAAGGCGACTGAGCTAGGCATCCCCACAGGAGGGTTTTAAGCAGAAGAGGGATGTGTTCTTACCATAGCGTTCCCGGGATCCCGCTGGCTGCAAGTGGAGAATGGACCAGGGGGAGGAGGTGGGCAGGATGGAAGACAGGAGACCAGGGAGGAGGCTACCACAACAGACCAGGTGAGAGATGATGGGGGCTTAGCCCAAGAGGCAGAGGAGGAGATCGAGGTGTGGAGAAGCGGTCAGTAGACGCTCCCATCTGTGGTCTCGCCCCAACCACCCCACAGCCCTGACATTTGCAGGGACACTGATTGCCGTGAAACATGAACTAGTCGTCAGGTGGGAGAGGGGCTTCCTCTAACAGTCTGAACTCCTCACACTCTCCAAGGTCAATCTTGCATCCACCTGCCCAGAACTCTGAAAAAGCCTATAGCCTTGTAGACTCCAGATATTCGCTGCTTCAGTCCCCTGTGTCCGAGCGTCCTGACCCCATCAGGGCCCTGGTTCCGCCCCCACTATCAATTTCCATGCGAAACCCCACCCCACCCAACTCCTCACCATTCTGGCAGACTTAAAGACCCACTTTCTACATCTAGAAGATGGGGATAATAATCATAGATGCCTCCAATGACTGTTGCCAGGGTTAAATGAATTAATGTATGTAAAAGCACTTAGAACAGTGCCTGGCACTCCAGAAATGTTGGCTGTTATATTATCGTGTGGCTATATTCCAGTCAGGGGTGAGGGGTGTTTGGTGGGTCCCTGGAGGAGGGGTGTCACGTTGGAAAGGACACCTACCCAGAGCTAACTCTCTTCCCTCACCCTACTCCCACCAACAAATCCCCCTCTTTGTCTCCTGTAGCACAATCGCACCACCTTTCTGGGAAGCCCTGGCCCCACCCCTCCACGTCCCACAGGGGCTCACTCATTTCTAGAGGTCTTGAGAAGCCATCTCCCCAACAGCACTGGGCTCCTGGGAGGAATTGTCCTGCCAGCCGCTTAAAGAATATAGTATCTGTATCTTGTTCAAGGAGATGAAAGCTCAGAAAGAGGGGGAAATATGCCCAAAGTCACAAAACTTAGCTGTGACAGAGCTGGGAATGTAATCTACATCTGATGAGAAGTGATTAAAGATGGAAAGCTGGTTTTACTGCGTGCTTATTACGTGCCAGGCATTTTGTATGCGTTGCCTTTTAAAAAATTGTATTTTTAACACATTATTTTTTTTGGAAAATGCATACAGTTTGGAAAATCAAAAAGGTACAAAGGGATACACAGTTACAAGAGGGAATCTCTCTTCTGTCCGATCCCTTGTCATTCAGCTTCCTCCCCCAGAGGCAATTACCATGCCCACTTTCTGCTGGCTCCTCCCAGTGACGGACTGTGAGTGGCGGTCCCTGCTTGCCTACCCAATATCCATCCTCTGCCTAAGAGAAGCCTAATTTTTTTCAGGCGGCAATGTGTCCAGATAAAAGTACTCCTGTTCCCAGACTCCCTTGGAACTAGGAGCAGCCATGGGACCCAGCTCTGTACAGTAAAATGTAGGTGGAAGTCCCTAGGCAGGGCATTCTTTTTCACTCCCTCCCACACCCACAAGACAAAGCAACTGGAACAGAAGATGTTGTCTTTTTATTTTCCTTTTGCCCTCCCTTTTTCTTCCTGCCTGGAGAGACCCATGTGTGTCCGAGGCTGGCTTCCAGCTCACATCTGCCACTGCCTCGCTGTGTGAGCAAGTCCTGCCTCCTCGCTGGGCTTCAGTTTCCCCATCTGTAAAATGGACAGCTTGGAGCTTCAGTGCTCAGCTCCTGGAAAATCGCCATGTCTGAGGGTCTCCTGGGAGCTGCTTTTCAGCCCCTAAAATGGAAACAGTCTTCTGAGCGACTTTTCCTCCATTCCTGACCAATCAGAGGTCACCCGTATCCAGGGGGTTCTATTTCTATCTGTGGACTGTGGTCACAATCCCTGGGGGAGGCCACGCTGAGGGAACAGCCCGGTTGCCCTGTTTTCTCTGCGGATCATATCTTCCTCCAGCTCTCTGACACCCAGATTCTCAAGGCAATGATTCCAATTATGGTTTCAGATATTGAGAGCTTACATTGCTCAGGCCCTTGACAAAGTGCTCTACAAATACAATACAGACAAAGCTGGAAGAGAGGGACTATCCTTATCCCCATTTTACAGATAAGGCAAGAGAGGTTAAACAACTTGCCTAAGCGCCCTCAGCCAGTGAGTGTCAGGCCAGGGACTGGACCCCAGAAAGTCTGGTGCCCTTCACACGGGATCTCTCCACCGCGGCACTGTGGACGTTTGGGGCTGGATCATTCTTTGTTGTGGGGGCTGGTCTTACGTACTGTAGGACGTTTAACTGCATTCCTGCCCTCTACCCACTAGCTGCCAGTAATACCCACTCCCCTGATGTGACAACCAAAAACGTCCCAGACGTTCCCCAGAAGTCTTCCCCGGGGGTCCCAACTCGCCCTTGGCTGAGAATCGCTGCCTTAACCACAGCTCTGGAGGTAGGGATTCTGGGTCCTTCTGGAGACAGCTAGCCTCCTGAGCCCAGCTTTGGCCTTTGGGAGGCGCAGCCAAAGCTTGGAGAACCATGCAGGGGGACCATGCCCTGTCATGCGATGGAAGTGTCGCAGGGCAGCCTTCTGTGAGGCGAATGATGGGCAGACTCAGTGAAGGGTAGGGGAGACAAGGTGCAGGTGGTAGGGAGGGCTTGGAGGCCAGCTGTGGGACCTGGACAAGGGTCTTAACCTCTCTGAGATGCAGTCTTCTCGGCCAGAATCAGAGAGAACTGCTTGCAGAATGGAGGCGTGTAGCTGCAGTAAAGGGTCATCGTTACAGGTGAGGAAGAATGAAAACCAGAGGCTGCCTCGATGCCGGGTCTAGGTAAATAAATTACGGTACGTCTACAGCATGGAAGATTCGGTCTCCATTAAAACAAATGAGCTTAATGCGTCTCTGCTGATGTGGAAAGATCTCTAAGATTTATTAACTTATTTATAGTTACCGAGCAAGGTACGGAGCAGTATATATGACATAATCCCATTGGTATTAGAAAAAAAAAATGGAACTTTCAACAACGTATCCTTATCGAAGACCTACGACTTGCCAGACACTGTTCTAAGCAGTGGGAGGACAGCACGGACAAAACAGCCGCAAATCCCCATTTCCATGGAGCTGCTGGAATGTGAACGCACGCACACACACACACACACACACACACGGGAAGATTTGCTAAGGCTGTGCAAGAAAGGCTCCGCTTTTGAACCTGGAGAGGCGGGGGTGAGATTTCTATCTTCCCCTGGCAGACCCTTCGGTAGTGTTTCAATCAGTCTTCACTCTCTACGTGCATCCATTTTAATTCTCAGTTTTTAAAAGACTGAACCAAAAAATTAGAGGGAAGGCCAAGTCCTGCCTAGTCCTTTGTAAATGGTTGCTTTTAGGATGATCACATATTCAGTCACTGTTTCCTGAGCACCTACTATGTGCAGGTACTGTGCTGGGTGCTGACCACACGGTGGTAAAGCAAGGAAGATAAGAGATCGCCCTCGGGGAGCGGATGCCCTCGTTGATGGGGGACGAGGACCATTAGAGAAGTAACCACAGTGCCGTTACTGTTACAACGCAGGGGATTCTTGGAGCCATCAGAACCTACCAGAGGGGTGGCCTACAGATCTGGGGAGCTGGAGCCTGGGCTCTCGCCCTCTCTCACCGACTTGATTTCTACCCTGGACTATTGACAGACTGTGGTCCCTGTGGGCTTCTGGAACTAGTAAGAACAGCTAAAACTGATTGAGAACTTAACAGCCAACCAGGCGTTCTGCAGGGACTTTACACGTGTTAGCTTACTTAATCCTTACGACAACTCTATGAAGTAAATACTGTATTTGTCCCCAATCTACAGAGAAGAACACTGAGGCACAGAAGAGATGAGGAACTTGCTCAGGCTCACACAGCTCGTAAGTGGCAGACCAGTAACGAAACCCAGGCAGTCTGCTTCAGATCACATGCTGTAACTACTTCCTTTCATGACTTTCTTCTCCTTTCCCTCCTCTTCCCTGCTCATCAGGAGCAGTGCTCGGCCTCCACACCTTCCCCCAGACATGAGGACGGCCTTCTGGTCCCACCTCTGACAGAACACGCAAGGACCGGAGAACAGCCCTCTGCACCCTCACGTGTCCCTGGAGCTCACGAGGCATCTCAGCTATGCCCTCAGGGCCTGGGGGGAAGAGGGATAAGGAACAGGGGCAGGAACCATCAGGAGCATACGGGCCCCTCTGCCCTCCTGTCCTTTAGGGTTAAGGACCTCAGTTGACTCTTACAGCCAAGGAGCCAGACTGAATATAATCCCAGGCCCTGAATGAGCCCTGACCTGAGTCTTTATTCTGGTCATACTGAGCCCTGACTCTGGCCACAGATTCCCTCATGACCCTGGTCCTAGTCTAAACCCTGGCCCTGGCCACAACAGAGCCCTGACTTTGGTCACAGTCTGACCTCTGGTCCAGGTCACAGACCCGATCCTAGGCTGAGCCATGACCCAGGTCACACACTAAATCCTGACCCCTCTCATTGGTTGAGCCCTGATCCTGGTCACACATGGAGCTTTACTTCGACCTCACATACACAGATATCTCCAAATGCTGCTGTCCACTGTCCAGGGGTCTGGAGAACTTCCAGAAGGCCCTCTTTCCACCACCCCCCCGAGCTTGGACCAGTCATCCCCTCCACTCGTGCAAGGAATGTCCCGCCTGCTGTCTCCAAGGGCCAATCTACAGGACCCGGAGAGCCCTAAGAAAGACAAGGACAAGAATTTAGACAGAGTCAAATTCTTGGGAGTTCCCTTCCTGTCCAGAGGCTCTCAAACTTCTCCTATTTCTCCCTGCCCATTTCCTTCTCCCGTGTTCATGCCCATATTTATCCCAAAATAAAATTCATCAGCCGAGTTCTGTCTTTAAGGAAGGGAGGTCAGACAGCAGCCCGCCCAGCAGCTGGGCAGAACCCTGTCATCAGGAGGAAGTGCCCCCAGCAGGGAAGGACTGTGCCTTCTCCCTCCCAGCAAGCATTACTCACTGTCCTGGCTCCGCTTCATTCTGAGGGGCTGTGGAGCTCCTGACGCTGGAGCCCTGCTGACCCAGGGAGCCTGTCTTCCCAGTGTGGCTGTCTGCCCCCCCATCCTGAGAATCAATCCCAATGTCTAAATTACAAGGGTGTCAACATTTGTAAAGGGCCCCCTAAGGTGCTTCCAAGGTTGGCAGGGCTTGACACATCAGGAGAATGTCCCTGTGGCCTCCTTGAGGAATGAAGTTGCCTCCTTAAGACCCCGGGGGTTCCCTGAAAATGGGGCTGGGGAATGGCGGCGGGGGGTGGGGTGGGGAGAAACACACATTCATCATGCCTTCCTTACTCACACAGAGTGCAGACATTTGAAATCGAGGACACTGAGCAGATGCTAAGTTTTCTGCCCAGTTCTCCTCCCATCTCTGGAAAAGACTTCAGTTCCTCTGGGTTGAGAGTTGGGTGGAGAGGGGGAAGCCATAGAGGGAAGGAGAGAAGCATGGGGGTGTCCTAGATGTGCATTACCCAAACCCTACCACTACCTAGGAGAGCCCATGAATTGTATCCTCCTTGGAGAGTCAGGATACCCAGTGAGCCAGTCAGCGGGACAAAGAGGTGGAAAAACAGCTGGTCAGCCTGTCCGCCATCTTGTCAGTCTGCTACAGAGAGAGGTCATGGTCAGTCACTCAACCATTGGATCAGACACATGGTCAGTCAGTCAGACAGACAAGGAGATGGACAGACTTTCTGTCATCATCTCTTAGATACAATAGACCCTTGGCAGACAGACAGTCAGATAATCAGGCTGTCAGTTGTCCTGTCAGTCAGACACGGAGACAGCTAGCAGGCAGTCAGTCAGACCAGGAGATGGAGAGAGAGACTGAGTCATTCATCTAAGTACAGACTCAGCCAGTCAGACAGACAGAGACAGGCAGATCATCTGTCAGTCATTCAGTCATTGGGTCAGACACACAAGCAGACAGATAGATGGCCAAATCGTCAGACATTCAGAAAGGCATTTGAACAAGGAAACAGGCAGAGAGGCAATTTGTTGTGCATCTAATTCGTTAGCTACAACCACCAGTCAGACAGGTAGCCAGTCAGCCAGTGAGACATACTGTCTGTCAGGCACCCATGGGGTCAGAGCTCCGACTATGCAGGCAGACAGGGAGCTAGTCGGTTTCGCATCTATTCAGTCAGACATGCAGACAGACAGACGAACAGCCAATCACCCATTCAGTCAGATGCATGGCAGTCAGCCAGACACCTATGTGGACAGAAAGACCCAGCCAGACAGCCATTCATCCAGTCAACCATCCCGTCGACCAAATACCCAGGCAGAAGGATAGACAGACAGACAGGTGGACAGACAGTGATCTAGACATGTAATCAGTTTGTTAGCTGGCCAGATCATCAGGCAGGCAGCTGCCTAGCCAGTCATTTGGACCCTCTGTCAGTCAGTGGTGTGGGGACAAATCAGATGTCAGACACTGTCAGGCAGACCCACCCTGCCCCCTGGCCAGTAACCCAGCTGGCCATTATAGTGACATCCAGGATGAGCAGAACTGTCACTGGACCTGGGAGGGATGTTGGGAAATACGACAGGTGGTCCTGAGCTCAACCATACCTGGGGTCAGAACACGTCTCTCAAGACCCTGACACAGCCCTGTAGGCAGTCAGGGAAAGCTTCCTAGAAGAGGAGGCAGGAGGACTCAGCCCGCAAGAACAAAGCATTCTGGGTGGGTTAGCTGCCCATTCCCCAGCCAGGATTTGAGGCAGTTTTCCCGTTTGTATCCTCCTTTCCTGAACCCAAGTGTTCTTTGAGCTATGGAGATAGGGTCCACACACATTCCCCCACCTCTTTACCCACTCTGTGCTGTGCCCCTGCCCAGGAGCCCACCCCTTCTCCCTCTGAAGCGCACTGAACACATTGCCAGGGCCTGGGAACACCCCAAATCCTGTTTTTTATACTGCTTTTTTATACTGCTTTTTTTATACTGTTTTATATTGTTTTGTTTTATACTGTTTTTTTATACTGCTTTTATAGGCCGCAGGGCTAGAGAAGGGGCTGTAGAATGTGTGTCTATGTCTGTTGGAGGGCAAGTGTGGAGTCATTTTTGGGCCCCCTCCTTCCTCCCTGTTCTACCAAGTTCTCCCTTCCTCCCTCCTCCACCGGAGCTGGGGGTTGGGAGGCCCTTCCAGGCCACTTCCCATTTTGGGAATGGGGCTGAGAACTATGCAAGGAGACCGAAATAATTCCTTTTTCGAGCCTGGCCAGGGCCATAGCAGCCCAAACATTGGCACAAAACCA
>NC_048230.1:56896097-56942458 GCF_002007445.2 Ailuropoda melanoleuca | reverse complement strand
GGGGGGGCGGGGGGGGATGGGGAGCAGGAGACAGAAAGAAAGAGCAGAAAAGGAGTCACACGGCCACACTGGCAAAGACAATTTGAAAAATAGACCGTTTCTAGCAGCCAAGAAAGGATCTCTGATGTCTTCTGAGAACACGCGGCCCTCCTAGGGCCAGACACACTGACCCTCTTACTGAAGTGGTGGCCTGGGAAGCACTTAGTACACAGTAGGTGCACACTAAACGCAAGGGTCCCGATCAGAATTCAAACACACCAGCTTCGCACCCCTGCAGCACTGCTTCTTAGCCTCTAACCCGAGCCATCTCTGCCCGCTTAGTGTTTCCTTTCTGTAAAACGGAAGCAATGACAGAAGCCACTCTCCAAGGTGGCTATAGGATTAAATGACACGGAGGTGTAGAAAATCCAGCACGTGCTAGGTGTGCAAGGCGTTTTCCCTTCTCAAAGCGTTATTATTATTTCAGTGGGGATTTACAACTCCGCCCAAGGCAGATCTCAGCCTACATTTTCTAGGTGACACCCACCTGGAGCCAGCCTCTTCTCTCTGGGTCTCAGTTTCCCCCTTGCGTTAAATGACAGTGAAGGACAAGAAGAGATGTCCCTGAGAGCTCTTTCATCACTGTCATCACCAGACGTCATGGCTGGTAATCTTAATTCCCAGCAAGCATTTTCCCCTCCCAAGGTCTCCCGGGTCTGCTGGGCATCCAGCTGGCCTTGAGGAAGCCACCTCCCCTCCGCCAGGGATAAGCGAATCAGCACATTCCACCTCCAGAATGAGCCAATCAGTGCGCTGCATCCCCAGGACAGGCACGTTGCACCCTCCAGCCATAGAGATTGGTGGGAGCGGAGCACATGACTTAAACTTGTCCAATCGGATTGACTTCCCAGACTTCCCAGGGTGCTGGGAGTTCTCTTTTCTTCTGGATGACATGGCGTGCAAATGTGATTCCTGGACGTGCCTTTGGGGTTCTGAGGATGGCACCCAGCCCAAGAACAAAACTGACAGAGAAGCGGATAGTAGACATTGTGAAGACATCCTGACCCCTCCCCCACTTGGGTCAAACCTCACTGGGCCTTTTCAGTTACTCCATCCAATAAATGCCCTTTATTGTCTATGTCAGTATGGTCTGACTTTCTGTTTCTTGCACCCAAAGTCACCCCTGCAGACATATTTCCTTTATCAAAGCGGTTTGGGCTTTTGTTGGTTTGTTTGTTTGTGGTTTTTCTGGCCAATTTTAACCTTCATCACTGCCTTTCTAAATAGATGCTATTGTTCTTCCCATTTGAGAGATGAGGAAGTTGAGGCTCAGAGAAGTGAAGGGACTTGCCCCAAATATGAACCTGGAAATGTCTTATGCTCCTTTCATGACCTCCCATTTCTTATCCAACTCCGAGCAAGTAAGAAAGACAGTCTCAACCACCACCAAACTGCAGTAATAATTGTTCCAAGGAAGACAAAACTCCTAATGTCGAAGCTGGAAGATGCTTAGACATCACCCAGTTGAACTGTCCTCAACCCTCCCATTTCAGAGATGGGGAGACTGAGGGAAGCAGACTGAGAGCTAGGGCCTGAGAGGGCAGAGGGGTCATCTGCTGTTTCAGGCCTGTCTGGTGGCTTCCTTCTGGTAAAAATTCCTCGCAGGCTTTTGGGAAACCTTGCTCCACTCTGGAGCCACCTGGCTTGCGTGAGGCTGACCCCGGCTCTAGCTCCAGGCCTGGCCAATCAGAACTGTGCATTCCTCTGGCAATTACTGTTGGCTCAGTTGAGGCACAGACTCAACTAAGCCAATCAGAGTGAGTCCTGGGGCTGGGACCACAGGCAAAGAGAGGCTTCCGGTCCTAACCAAGCTCTGTTTTGAGCAGGTTCAGAGCCTGTGGCGGGCTGTGGCAGCCAGTTACAGTTTAACGATCTAGTTCGTTTTCATGGTATTCATTTTGAAACCTGTCTTCCATTTAGGTTGACCAACTCAACCTCGTTTGCTAGGACCATCCTGATTTTAAAACGGAAAAGTTCCATGTCCAGGGAACAGCCTCAGTCCCAGGCAAATGGGGATAGGGACAGCTGGACACCTTACTTTACTCTATGAGTATCAGATACTAGCTTTCCACTAATGGCAGATTCCTTTTATAATAAACTTACATAAATTTAAAAATTGAGCCAGTTAAGGGAAAAATACTAACAAAATAGTGTACCTTTAGTGGAAGGGAATGGCAGAAAATCGTGAAAGCTGCCTGTGGGTATGAGTTGTCCTGGGGAGATACGCAACGCCTGCAAAGTTAGAAACCCAGGCTCAGTCCCTGGGTCAGTGGCCGGCTGGCTGTTTGATCCCGGATAACGTGCTCACCCTCTCTGAGCCTTCAGGTCCTCGGCAGAAGCAGGAATGGTGTGGGCAGGCAGGCTCTGTTAACTTGCTTGGCATGTGGGCTCCTCCCAGGGCAAAACCTGTAGCCAAGAGCAGCTCACAGATCCTTGGGGAGGCCCGTCATCTCCCTACTGTGCTTGGCTGATGGGGCCATATCTGCAAATTAGCCACTATTCAGCACAGACGCCCTTTAGAGATGCTAATTGCCCGGTGCCCAGGAGTCCCCACTCCTTCCTGGCACAGGCAGCTGGCTGTCAATCCCGTGCCATTATTGTCTGATAACAGTGCTTGATTTGTCTGCATAGACCAGGGTGCAGGCACGCCATTAGCAACTAACGACAGCGCAGCATGCAGAGCGTGGATCACCAACACGCGTGCGTGTAACACAGGCGCCGGCAGGCGTCTATTCCCGTGGACAGATCTGTGGACACACCTGCACCCTCGTGCGTGCCTGCTTAGCCCCCCGAGTGTGGAAGTGAATCTGTGTATCTGTGTGCTCTGTGAACCACTCATAAGTCTGCACAGAAAGAGCTCCAGACAGCTAGACGCGGGACCACACACACGTGTGTGCATACGGGCATGCTCCGTGGGGTGGCTGCCGGGATTCAATGACAGACGCCTGGTGGTGCCGAGAGCAGTGCCTGGCATGTGGTTACTTAGCACTCAATAAATGAGATCTCTTCTTGATCCTTTTTCCCCCCAACACTCTCTTACTTGTTGAGGTATTATTTACACACGATAAAAGATAGAAGCTTTGTGTGTTCAGGGCGATGCCTTTTGATAAACGGATACACCTGTGTAATCACCACCCCAGTTAAAGCATAGAGCATTTCCACCACCCAGAAAGCTCCCTCAGGCCCTCTTTGGGTTAATATCCACAAAGGCAACCACTGTTCTGATTTCTTGCACCATAGTTTAGTTTTGCCTACTCTTGGAGCCCACATAAATGGAATCATAGCATATGTTCTTCTTGATGATAACTGTTCTGCACACTCAGGTGTGGGCAAGCAAGCATGCACGAGAGCTCATGGATACACCCATGCACGCATGCAGTACTTCCACGCTGTAAATCTCCTGGCCTCAGTCTGCAGCTCAGCTCGGCCTCACTAGGTCCAAGTGGCTAAGGGTGAAGGAACTCTCGGCACTGGTCCAGATCCTGGGGAGGCTCCTTCGACATCTCCGTGCACTCCTTCTTGCTGGGTGACCGCAGGCAAGCGCTTAAAATCTCAGTTTTCTCCTTCGTAAGAGGAGACGATCGACACCCACCTCGTAATAACTCCCCTGGATTGACCGCTTACTATGCACCAGTCCTACCTCAAGTCCATCCTTCCAGCAACCTGAGAATCTAGATACGATTACGACCTCTCTGTTATAGGTGAGGATGCTGAGGCACAGAGGTCCAGCATGTTGTCTGAGGCCACACAGCAGAGGAAACAGCAGAACTGGATCTGAACCCAGTCTGGCTCCAGAGCCTCCCCTCACCGCCGTTACAGTACCACTCCTCATGGGGAGACGGTAAGGGCATTGTCTTTGTCCATACACAGGGCGGGTGCTTAATAAATGTGTGATGTGGCTACTACCGAGAACATTTGCATCCACCATCTCAGTGATGCCTCAGAACGAGACCATTTTGCAGATGAGGAAACGGAGGCTCAAATAAGTCCATTGCAAAAATCCCAGATCTTCTAACCCTGAATCCCACATTCTTTCTATTTTCCCCACTCGGGATGTTCTATCCCACGAGGGCAGGACTTCGCCTGTTTTGCTTATTTCTATGTTCCCAGCACCTAGAAGAGTGCTGGGCATATATTCAGTACTCGATAAATGTTCTTCCAATGAATGGGTACAGCAGGGAGCCCAATGCCCTCCTTTACAGGGCGAGGACCCCAGACCTGGAGTCGGGTGTCACTTGGCCAAGGTCACACCATGCCTTAGCACCACTGAATCTATCATATTCTCCCTGCCTGGCTCACCCTCTCTACTTCCTGACCTGAGTAGGCCAAAAGATGTGGGAGCCCCTGAGGCACTCTCAAAGGCCACGTTAACGGGAAGCTGGCATGGAACCTCTCCCAACTTCATTACACCGGCCAAGGTCGGCGCGGAAGGCTGCCAGGCTAAACCTCAGAAAACACCGGCCAAGGGGACACAAAGCCCCGGCTTGCCAGAGCTTTTGCACAGGGGAAGGGGAGCATTCCTGGCGGAGAGGGTGGGGAGGGAGGGCCAGGCCAGCCTGTAAAAGCCCTCTACAAACAAATGCTGGGCCTGCAGCCCACTGTGACCATCGTCCCCCCCCCAAGTCAGCAGAAGCAGCAAAACTCTTGAGCCCGGCAGGACACTACGGCGTGGCCTGGGGTGTGTGCTTGTGGGGACTGGGGCCATGAGAACCCATCCTGAAGATGGAGGGGAGATGGGGAAAAGGTGGGGTTGCTGGGGAGAGGACAGGCTGCCCTAGAGGGAGGGTCCCTGTTGTCAATCCCTAGCACTTGTCCGTAGCTAGTTTTCAACACCCGGATCACTTCCTCTCAGGACTTCAGTGGGTGTCTCCAGAAGCAGAGCCTGAGGGCAGGACTGTGAGGTAGCAGACCATTGAGGGAGAGCCTTCCGGAGCGAGAGAGTGAGGCAACAGGGCCTGGCAGGGCAGGAGCTGCGCAGGACGGCGGTCTCAGCAGGCAGCTAGGCTCAGCCTGACCCCCACAGGGCGCTCAGGAGCGGGAACAGCACCCGGAGTCGGCCTGGCCCTCGAGTAAGAAGGCCTTTGTGAGTCGTGGGCTGCAGACTGCGTGCCGGGAGATGGAGGGTATAGGCCGCGATCCCCCGGGCAGTCCGGAGGGTGTGGGGTGTGCCAGCTAGGAAAGGGGCTGTGGGTGAGGCCCCTGCATTGCATGGACTCATCAGGACCCCCACCCCCCCCACGTAAGGCCCACCCTCAGAAGAAAGAAGGAAAGGCCTGGACAGAGAGGAACCTGTTTCCACCACCCTCCACGGCAGGCTCTGCATCTGTGTTGGAAAAACAAAATCATCCCACGCCACCCCCCAAAACGGCACTTGGCACATCAGGACTGACAGGGCCTCTCTGACGTCCGCAGGCTGCTGGACTCTGCGAGGCGCTGCGGAGAAGCGCAGGGAACAGCAGCCTCCAGCCCCCCGCCCCCCAGCGGATATGCCCGCTGGCCTGACCCCAGGCAGGATGGGGCCTGGCTCCAGCCGCAGGCAGGACAGATGAAGTTACAAGGTGAAGAAAGACAAAGCGGCCTGGCTGGGCCTCGGGGGCGGGGGGAGGCGTCGGGATAGGCCCTGGGAGGGTGGTGGCGAGATGTGCTCCTGTGCGGAGGTGGGATGGCAGAGAGCAAGCAGGGGGCAGAGGGTCCTCAGGAAGGTGAGGGCCTGGATGCGACCCCCCGCGAAAGGCGCCAGACCCTTCGGTCCTGAGCAGGGCCCCTCCTCACCTTCACCCCTGCCAAGCTAAACCCTCTTCCTCTGGGCACAGCGCTCTACAGCGAGCAAAACACCTGCTATGAGCTCAGCATGTTGAGGTGGGCAAACCCAGGGCTCCATTCTACACGTGGGGAAACTGAGGCTCAGAGAGGTGAACAGTGGCCCCTTCGTTAAGCACCTACTATGAACCAGGCACAAAGTCAGGTGCTTGTAATACACAGACCAGAACCCCTGCTCCCATGGAGCATGCATTCAAGCAGGCCAGGGATGCGGAAAGCAAGGAGGTAGCAATTACTATGGAGAAATAACACTACTGAAAGCAGGGAGGGGAGAAAGAGGGCCATGGGTGGAAGTTGCCATTTAAAAACGGACAGTGAGAAACAGGAGAACAGCAGCATTGAAGTTTGGCAGGTTCGATCGAATCCCAGCCCTGCCCGAGTCTTGGGCACACGACTCGCCTTCTCTGAGCCAGTTTCCTCACCTGCAAAAAGGAGGCTTCTGTGCGGAGGCCGAGGCTCATACGGGCGCACCTCTGGCTAAGGGCTTTCGTGGTGAACCTCGAGGCATAGCAATATGTTTTAAAGTGTGCTTTGAAGGCCGCCTGCGTCAGCAGCGGCTGAGGTCCTTGTTAGAATGCAGATCTGGAGCTGCCACGAGAGACCTTGATTCTGTGGTCTGGGGGACAGACCTGTGAATGTGAATTCCTCTAGGGTTTGGGAACCCCTGACCAAAGGCTGGGGCGCGGGGTTAGCCTGTGGCTGCCTCCCTGGTGAAAACTCACAGGTGCCCAAAGGGGAAATGCCCTCAAGGATCCCAGGGCTCAGTAGTGTGCTCCCATGATGCCGATGAGGAACCTGAAGACCAGAGAAGCTGAGTGACTTGCTCAAGGCCACACAGCCCGTGAGCAGCAGAGCTGGGTCTGGGCTGGCTGACGGATGGAGAGAGGTAGCAGCGGGTTCAGGTAATAAGCAGTGGATACCAGATAGTGGGGGTGGGGTCAGGATGAGAGCTGAATTTTGTCCCAAGAATCTAATTGCTCTGGACTGGGAGGAGGACGTGTGCTTCCTTCCCATTCGAGAGTGTTAAATGACCCTCCCTGGACTCCTGCTCAGTTCGTTCCTTGGAGAAACAGGATCCTACTCTCTGTCACACCACGACCAGCCCAGGGCACCCCAGTCTCCCAGGGAGCCCCTTCCTGCAGCCCGGTGGACCCTGTGCACGCGGTGTCGGACACACCCACCAGTACTAGACGCACTGCAATCTGGATTTCTCCCCCTCAGTGCACAGTGGAATCACCTCGGGAGCTTTGAAACATACCAGTTCCTGGGAGCCACCCCTCGAGATCCTGATTTAACCAGTCTGGGGGTGAGCTGGCATGGGGACCTCCAAAGCCCCTCAGATGATTCGCACGGGTAGCCAAGACGGGTGTAGCTGTAACTGGACAAGACCTCACATCACATTGGTTGAGCGTGACTAGAGCCAGGCTTTCCAATTCTCCTTCAAACCTTCGGATCCCCTGAAGGCGAAAGTCTAGTTTGAAGCTGATGGGATTTTAACCCCTCTTTAACACGTGTACATCCTCCCTTTAAACCCAAAGAGAGCAGGTGTCAGGCTCCAGCATCCGGCTAGAATTTCACAATGTGATTTATAGCGAACGGTACCACTTGTTCATAATATCCAATTTCTCTCTAAAACAAGTTGATTTAAGTAAAATAAGCGAATTAATTTAAAGAAGAATATGAAGCAAATCCTATTTAGGTATTTCCCCTAGACCCAGTGGTGGGCTATGGCCCAAGCTGCTCCCCTCACTTATGTTCTCCTCTGGCTACAAGAATTGTTTCCGAGATGAGCACATCACTAAAATGCGTCCAGTCAGAGTCAATTCTGGAACTTTTGCTGGAACAGCCAGGAAAAAGGCCTCTCTTTCTGCTGGCCTTGGTGTTTATAGGATGGAGTTTAGAAAATATCAGTTCAGAGAGGGGACCACCGGCACTAGCGGTGGAACTGAGATTTGAACCACAGTCACTTGCCCCCAAAGGTAGTACAGCTTCCAAATACACCACATTTCTGGCAACTTCACCAGGGTCCCCCAGAGCTTCTGTCTCCTGGGTTTAGAGTCTATATGCAGCATTTGCTCAAGGAAAAATCAACAGCACCCTTTAGAAACCAAGTAAGTTCCTTTAAAAAGCTCTTAAAAGACACTGTAATTATCATTCAACACCTTTTGAGCACCAGAGAAGCCTCAGTGGCTATTTGTAAAGATATTTGATGCCCTTGTTCCTTTCAGTTTGGGACAATAAGAAATTTCTGGTTCGGGTCTCAGCTAGACATTTCAGACTATCTCACTCACTCCCCACTGAAAGGAGTGTTATGTCTGCTTCCTGTCTACTGTGATAGCCTCTGAATTCACCCATCCATCTATCTATCCACCCACATATCCAACACAATTTTACAGAATGCTTACAAGGAGGGAGGCACAACGCCAGGTGCAGGAGAGACAGACGAACACAGCAGACAAGTCCTGCCATCAGAGTGCTCATAGTCCCCTCTGAGTGGGGGAGGGCAGGTAGTAATCAGATAATTGCTTACATGGATGTGAAATTACAATGGGAATAAGGGCCACCCAAGAGAGGCACATGGAACTCTGAAAACCATAACTGGGGATTTGACCTATTCGGAGATCATAGAAGCCTTCCTGGAGGAGGGGACATTTGATCTGGGAGCTTCGGGATGAGCAGCCAATAACTGGGTGAAGAAGAGAGGAAAAGCATTCCAAGCAGAGGAAACATCATGTGCAAAGGCCCTGAGGCAGGAAGGAATTTAGTAAGTATTCAATCCGTGTGGCTGTGCACAGGAAGCCAAGAGATGAAGTCAGAGAGGTGGGGCAGGGGGCTGCCCGCATGGAGCCTTTCAGGCCCCTGGGAGGAGAGGCGCTGCCTCTCCTCACCCTATCCTTCAGCAAATCAAATGGAAAACTCCCACCTTTCCCCTCCTCTCTCCCTTACATCATAAAGATGGGAAAAAACAAAACACTGCTCTTAAGATTTCTGGAACTTGAGGAATACAACAAAGCATCCACACAACAAGGGAGTTTGGGGTTATTTATGGCAAAGGGGGAGAAGAGCAAAAAGAGACAGACAAGAAGGCTGGGAGTAAAATGAGGAAGTGAGGGAAGGAGAAGGGTAGGGGATGGTGTGCATGGGTCCAGGGACCGGGCTCAAACCTGCCTGCTGCCTTTTAGCTGCCTCCTCACATGAGTCACTCAACCTCCCTAGACTCAGTTTCCTCATCTGTAAAAGGGGGATAATACCATTACCTTCCTCACAGGGTGCAGTGAGGGCTGAATGAGTTAACTAATGACTGTCCGTAAGGAGTGGAGTATGAGTGGTATGTGGGTGTTACAAGGGTGTTGTCAGAGAGAGAGACTGGGTCGCACGTCTAAACTTCTCCAAGTCCCCAGGGAGGCCCTGCTCTCAGCCTGGGCAGCTGGTGAGAAGTAACTGAAGGGACCGAGAGCCCATGGTGATGGGCCATATGGGACAGGCTTTGGAAGGCAGCTAAGAAATCTCCTTGGGAGACAAACTCCTCCCTTGAGTGAGAACATCTCATACCTGGGAGAAGGGCCAGGTTCTACAGTTTCTCAGTAAAAAGGAAGGCTCTGGCCACCTCCCCCATGAGAAACCTCCAGTTCAGGGAAGATTATTCCCCAGTGTTGAACTCTAGAATCCAAAAGCACTGATCAAGGGGGTCTAATGACAAACTCTTAGAAGAAATGCCAGGGCCCATCATGAGGGAAATGACACCAAGTTTGGGAATTCAAAACAAAGATGCTTAAACGGAGTCATAAAAGATGAGTTAAGGAGGCCAAGGGGGCCAGGATGGGGTGTGTGCAAGATTGTTCTAGTCAGCACAGCATGTGCAGAGGTCCTGAGGTAAGGCCCCAAATAGAGTCCTGAGGATCTGAGAAAGGAGACAGGGAGCCATCTGATGTGTGGAATATGAAGGTATGTAGTAGTCCTTCCAGGACTTTAGTGACCAGAGAAGGGTTTTGGAAATTATCCTGAGAGCAATAAGAAGTTATGGAGGAGTTAAGGCCCGTCCCTACTGCCACTCTCCCTCACCCTCATCCAAAAACTCTGTATAGATAGAGTGGATAAGACAGGAGATGGGCTCTGAGTGAAATGATACGAGGCCTAGAAAACTCTCTAAGACCACATCTGAAGGGGCAAATTCATTCATTCATTCATTCAACAAATTTTATTTAGTAACTACTATTCTAGGCACAGATTTTTTTTTTAAGATTTTATTTATTTATTTGACAGAGAGAGCAAGAGAGCACAAGCAGGGGGAGCAGCAGGCAGAGGGAGAGAGAGAGAAGCAGGCTCCCCACAGAGCAGGAAGCCCCACGCGTACTCGAACCCAGGACCCTGGGATCATGACCTGAGCCAAAGGCAGACGCTTAACCAACTGAGCCACCCAGGCTCCATAGGCACAGATTTAACCCCGAGAAAACAAGTGAAACCTGGGCAAGTCCCTCTCTGACAGAGCTTATAACGCAATGAGATGAGCCAGATAAACATAAAATATGCCAGGTGGTGAAAAAGGCTATGAGAAAAACAAGGAGGCTAAAGGAATGGAGCGAGAAGTGGGGGAGGGGGGAGCCTGAAGGTGGGAGAGGGGCGCTATAGTTTACTGGGGATGAGACCTAGAGACTGGTCCCCGCCCACCACCTTCGCACGAGTGCCCACCACGTGCACATGCCCCTGGTAAGTCGGGTTGAAAGGTGATCTCGGAGCACCTGCCCGTCCCACCATCGATGAAGGTCCCCTGCAGCTGGCACTCACAGAGCATCGGTGGTGACCACAGTGACTAGCACACTATTCCACTTCCCCACAGGCTGCTGCCAGCCACACCTCTCCCAGGGCCGGGAAGCCGCAAACCCTTGGCACCTTTTCGGACCCTTGCCTGACACCGTTTGCTTTTCTTTGGAGAATAAGGAGGTGAGATCATCCAGGTTCCCGGCTCCCACACTGGGGTCGGCAGGGCTGCCTCCCTGGGCCTGCGCCAGGTCAGCCAGCAAGCAAAGGTAAATTAGATGGGGCGGATAACAGGTCAAGTGTCTTTGGCAGGGGTGGGGCAGGGGAGTCATTGTTTAACTGCCTTCCCGGGGATCATGTCACCCCTTAGAGCACCTCCTGAGGGGATGGGTGTCAGAAATGGTAGGGGAAGGAGGCGTAAATAACAGAATCCCACTGGCTAAATGGAGGTTTGGAGACCTTTTGTGGTTTGCGTTTTGTCAGGAACTGCTGCCAGACTGGGGGGGGGGGGACGAAGAAGCATTAACGACACACAGAAGGGATGAGAGCCACAAAACAATGAGTCGGGGATAAGAGTTCTGACTCCAAATACTGAGGTTCTGAATGCCTGCCAGAAGTCCAATTGTGGATACCACTGAAGTGTCCTGACCTTGACCTTCAAAATTCAGACTCGAACATGACTTCCAGCCTGGAAGATCAGCGTGCCGACCTTGCCCGCTAGAGTTTCGATCACAAGTAGCAGTACTCTGGCCCTATACTCCTCGGGTCCAATTACAGATCTGAGAATTCTGATAATGGATGGCAGCCTTCTAACACTGAACCCCAGAACTGTGACCCTGAACGCCAGTGTCCCCACAATGAGCATCACTGCTGTGATCTTGAGCATTGTAATTCCAACCTTGAACATCAGCATTCCCATCCCGGGCTCCTAATCTCTGCCAAAAATTCCCAAACGCTCACGCTTCCCAGCCTGAATTTGTAGAGCTGACACTACTTTGCAAGGATCTAAAGTTTAATTCTACACAACAAACTCTTCCATGGGCGCACAGCCCCTGGAAATAAGCCAAATGCTCGGATGCGGAGGAGAGGAAGATGAAAATAAAAATAACACCAGCTTATATTTTTTTGCACATCAGACACTTTGCTGAGCACTTTACATGCTTCTTCTCATGCAGGCCTCTGGACAACCCCTGGGAACTTGCTGTTCCCATTTTACAGATGAGGAAACTGAGGCTCAGAACCAGTCCAGTTTGCTGACTCAATACCTGGTGCTTCTTACAGCCGTCCAGCAGCTTTTTCTTCCTGCTCTAGTTGGAGGTTGGGGAAGGGGACGTTGGCTCCTATTAGCTAATTAGTTAAGGATTTCCCTGACTTGTGTTGGCACCCGCTGGGGGTGCCTTGGGTTTTGAAGCCAAGTCCCAGCTGGGTAGGACAGTCATTCATTCAACAAACACCTGCCACCCTGTCTTGTGCTTGCTGCCAGAGTAAGGAGAGGGGAGGGGGACCCGCTGCTTCTGTCACCCAAGCCCTACCCTCATCTCCCCCTTCCAGATGGGAGGGCCTCAGACACCAGAAATGATCCCTCCTCCCATTTTTAGCCATCAGAAGGCTCTATGCCTCCAGGGCCATAAAAGTGGAGCCCTTAGGGCTGGAAGTGGTCCACAGGACTATTCTCTTTGGCCCACTCAAATGTGTTTAATTTTAAAAAATTATTTGCCAATATTAATAACTTGGGATATCTCACATGAAAAAATTAAAATCTCTCGGTGGGGGGCGCCTGGGTGACTCAGTCAGTTCAATGTCTGACTCTTGATCTCAGCTCAGGTCGTGATCTCAGGATCGTGAGCTTGAACCCTGCATCAGAACCCAGCCTGGAGCTGAATAGCAGCTGCCCCTTTCGATGGGCATGTACGCTCCTGTCCCCACCGCTCCCTATTGCCTCCTTGACACCAAGGCTGAGTGTTAACTGTCTTGCTCACTGAAATATCACAGTTCTTCCTGCCGATGGCTTTGCTTGTTAACAGTCCCTCTGTGGCCCCTGTGGCCATCTGAGTTCAAGGTCCCCGAGGAGGCATTTTTTCCTTGACAGATTCTCCGGGACTGAGGGACCTTCTACTCCTCACCCAGGGCTTCTGAGTCTTTCTTCCTAGTGGGCAGGACTGGCTTCATGGGGGTGCAGCCTGCATGGTCCCACAGGGCCCTGGGATTTGAAGGGCCCGAGCTTGGTTGCCTGCTCTGCTGTCACGGCCTTGAAATTCTCATGAATTTTTGAACAAGGGGGACTGCGTTTTCATTTGGCACTACACCCCCTCAAATTCTACAGCCCGCCCCGCCAGTGCACGCTCAGTAATTAGGGGAATCCTGCACGCACGCACCCACCACGGATCTCTCCAGTCTGTCTAGGAAACGACCTCTTCGGATTGGTCTGTTCTCCCAGTCTTGAGGCCAGTAAGGGTCTAAAATGTTTATGAAGGGGGGGAGGCTTGGGGGCAGCAACCTGGAAGGACAGGGAGCGGGACTCGGGGACTTGCCTTGGGTCACATTTGCATAGCGCTTTATGTAAGAGAAAGCTGCCTACCTTCCAGCCGCTCCTTGGCACAGTCATTGCACGAAGAATTCGAGCAGGCAACATGTCGTAGTCGGAGGCCAGATTATGGCAAGGTTTGGGGTAGACAATCTTTCCTCTCTCCCTCTTGAGAAAAGGAGGGGAAAAGGAAAACCAATGACACGAACAAAGCACTGCTCTTGGCCCAGCACCATGCTGGCCGCTCCAGCTCCCCGGTCTTTCCTGCTTGGTAGAGCTGCCATACCCATTTTCCAGCCGGGGAAGCTGAGGCCAGAGAGCTGAAGGGTCTGTCTGCCAAGGTTCTCATAGCTCATATATGTGGCAGCATGCGGATTATGAACCCAAGCCTCCAGAGTTTCGAACCAGAGTTCTTCCCACGACCAGACGTGATGTATGAGACAAGGGAAAGCGTTGGTGAAGAGGAGGGGAAGGGCCCCTGCCCCAGGGGCCCTATTTTGAGGCCCAACCTCAAAATAAACCAGAGAGACATTTCATCGTGGAAAGAGCGTAAATGCCGCCACATCCAAAGTGGTCATTCAAGGTCAGGGAGGGCCTTTCTGAACAGGTGACATATGAGTCAAGATCTGAAGGATGAGAAGAGGCAGTTGGCATTGCAAGATCTGGAGCCAGAGGCCCAGAGAGGTTAAGTGATCGGCTCAAGGTCACACAGCTAGCTTGTGCCTTCGTTCCCTCCCTCTGGTGCTCCAGCAAACCCCTTTTCTGACGAAGCCCCGCCTCTGCATCAGGCCCTGGGGCAGTGTTAGAACATAACTTTTCCTATAAATGCTATTGTAACTCAAAGCAGCCTTAGAGAATAGGGAAATAAAGGAATGTGGCAGGTGTTCCAATAGAACTTATGACTGAAACCAGCAGCCTGCCCATCCTGCTTCAGAACACAGAGCCGAAGAAGATACAGTCCCAGACTTTGAGAACTTCCTGCTTTACTTGGGGAGAGAAAACAAGTTCAGAAGAAAAGAGAATCCAAGAGGGAGCACGCTAAATGGCGCAAGAGAGAAAGACAGAACTCATGGAAGAAAGGTCATTTCTGCAATTTGGGAAGGAGAGAAGTCAAGTTCAGGCTCTCAGGAAGGGCCACCTGCACGGAGAGGCCCTCCCTGACCACACCCTGTTGTTCTCCATCCAAACATCTTGCTTCTCTCCTTCACAGCATACAGATTATACTGTGTGCTTATTGTCATTTACTTTTTATTTGTTTCATGCCCATCTCCCTGCAGGAGGCTAGAAGCTCCATGATGGCCGTGGATTATTTTTGCTGCCTACATTTATTCCCCCCACTCTTGGTAGCAGCGCCTCAATCTCTCCCCGGGTGCTACCGCTTTTACTTCCATCTCTTGGTCTCTTCCCAGCTTCAGTCACTAAGATGTGATCCAGACCTGTTGAAGTGACTGGCTTAGGGATGGGTCAATGAAAATCAGTCCTGGGGTTTTGCTGGCTCTATTTGGAAAAAAAAAACTTGCTTTTCCCACAGGATGGAAGCCTGCGGTTGCTGGAGATGATCTTTCCAGCCACGTTGGTAGAGCCTGCTGAGAAGCCAGAACTTAGAGATATCAGACACCAAGTACTGATGACATAGTTAAACCCCTGGATCCAGCCCTGCCTGAAGCCACCCCTAACCCAGGACTTTTCAGTTACATTTTCTGCTTAGGTCTGTTTGAGCCGTATATTTGTTACGTGCCACCAACAGAATCCTAACGATTAGGTACACAAGTGCTCCTCGAGCACCCAGCACGGTACCTAGAACGCAGTAATAATCGATGGATATTTGTTGCACAAACCACAAGTGGCACCGAGGCGGGACCTCAGAGCATGCAGATACACCCACAGAAAGTTACGGGGTCCAGAGGAGCCCAGAATGGAAGCTAACTTTGAAACCAAAAGGATTGTCCCAGGAAGAGGAAAGGATGACTGAATGAAACTGCGGTCACTATTTCAAGGAATAACAAATGAGGTGTAAACATATCCACGGCATAGAAGATAAAGGAAAACTGATCCCTTCAAAGAGAGTGGGAATTCCAGGCCCGACGAACAAATGAAAGGCAGGTTCAATATCATCATTATAGCTCTACCTTCTTTTTGCTTCCCACATGCCCCTGGCAGGGCAATCGGGGGCTGCCTCCTTGGCACACTTGGGGCCACAAGGACTCTAAGAGGCAGAGCTGACCAAGGTCAAGGGCCCCAAGGATCACACGGGCCTTGAAAGACTCAAGGATGGGCCCTGGGCAGCAATTAGTCAAATATGATGGTCTATTTTTAGAAGCCGTTTGAGTCCAGGCCCATTACCTGGTGGATGGGTGTAATGCTGTGGCATTGGCGAAGGTAACATTCTCTCAGACAGCGTCTGCCTGCCAGGCCACATTGGGCAATTATGGTGGAGACTAGCCTTGTGGCAGAACAAAAATGGAACCGTCAGGACATGAGGAAAACACCTCAAGTGTCTAATTTAATAATGTCTTTCTGTGAATGGAAGGCCAGAGGTCACTTCTTCCTGGCCCAGGAAGCTTAGGCACAGGAGTAAGTAGAGACAAGGAAACGGGGAGGAAATGGGAGGGAGTACACCTGGGAGACCCTTGCTTTGCAGGGGAGATCCCTCTGAGGAATCATCACACAATCAGGCAAGTTTGCTCATTCATTCACTCAACAAACATTTACTAACATGGAAGCAAAAATAATAACAATAGTCAACTTGTACTGAACCCTTGCTGAGTGCCCAGGACTGCTCTTAGAACCCTGGCTGTTGTGAGACTCCCCAAATTATGGATCAGGAAGTCAAAGCCCAGAGAAGTTAAGTCATCCCACCAAGGACACATAGCTTGAATCATCCCTGAGCTGGGATCTGACTCCAGGCAGTCAGGTTGCAGAGCCTGCTTTTTAAAGCATCCGTGTCTCTCTGTGGGCCAGGCCTGGCATCCACAGAACAGCCCATAAGCTACTCTTCACAGTGTTTTGTGCAAGGAAGGTATGAACATCAGGTTTTTGGAGCACAGAGGAGGGAGAAGCCAGTGCTGCCTGAAGAGGATGTGGGTGGTGAAGGGAGGAAAGAGAGACCGCAGGCAGACAAGAGGAAGAAGGGGGTGCAAGGCAGAACAATAAGCCTGGGTAAAGGTGTGGAGCAGGACTAGGGAAGAACGGAGTAGTCCGGGAATGCCAGAAGGTGGGTGTGGAATGAGCAGAGGGGTCATGGAGAAGGTATGGAAGGAAGTGAAGGTGGAAAGGTTGGCTGAAGCCTTGAAGGTCAAGCTAAGGAGTTTGGACTTTATCCTGGGAGTAGTGAGAACCTTAGAAGCGTTTCTGGAAGGGGATGATGTGAGCAGATTATACTTGAGAAAGATGGCTCTGGTTCTCTGCAGAGGATGGACTGGAGGAGGAAGGCTGGAGGCAGGGAGGCCAATGTGGAGGCTCAGTGGAAAGCTGCTAGCTCACTCCGCTCCAGCCGAACTGGCCACCTGGCTGTACCTTGACTGACCCAGACATGCTCCTGCCCCAGGGCCTTAGCACATGCTGTTTTCTCCATCAGGAACACTCCTCCCTGCAAAGTCCACATAGCTCCTTCTCTGTACATCTCTGCTTAATTGTCATCTTCTTGGTGAGCCCTTTCTTGACCGTCCCGGTAAAAGCCCCCACCCAAACATCATGCCCTCCCTTTCCTGCTGACCTTTCTTCATGGCATCTGTCACCAACCAAAATTTTATGCTCTTTGATCTTGTAATTTCATCCAAAATACTTCAGTTTGTATCTCTGAAAGATGAATATTTAAAAGCATAACCACAATAGCATTATCATACCTAAAAAACGGCATTAGACCCTCAGTAGCATCGAATATCCAGTGTTCATCCTTCCTGATAATTTTATGACTCCTTTGTCACAGTTGCCTTTTGCTCCAATCAGCATCTGTATTTGTTTATGCTTTGAATGGTTTCACTCTCTCCCCTTCTGGAATATCAGTGCCATTAAGGCTGGGATCTTTATTTTGTTCTCTGCTGTGTCCCCAGCACCTGGCACAGTGCCCCAGCATGAAGTAGGTATGAATAACCAGCCAGTCATAATCATAACAGCTGATATTGATCTTGTGGGCATTATGCATGTTTCTTGTTATTTACCATTTCACCTTATCTAATCCTCACAACATCTTCATGCAGTAGGGCTGCGACTGGGCCCGTTTTACAGATGGGAAAACTGAGCCAGGGGGCTCAAGGACTCACAGCTAGAAAATGGCCAGGGCCTAAGACCCAAGACATGGACTGGGCATCTGCAGACACTGGGGGAGGCTGAGGGTTTGTGGCTGCCCAGGAACTGCCCCCACATCCCACATGTATCCCAAACCCACCACCCTTCACGGACTCCCCTGCCCCCCACCCTCCCCCAGGCTGCCATCTTCTCTTGCCTGGAACGTTCCAGCACCCTCCTGGCAGCTGCTCGTCCTTTATTTCTGTAATGCCCACTTTTCAAGCAACATCCAGTGGGTGGAGGCCAGGTTTGCGGCTCACCACCCCACAATGCACAGGACAGCCCCTCACGACAAAGAATCATCCGTCTCCAAATGTCAATGGTGTCAAGGCTGAGAAACCAAGCTCGGGTTGAGAAACCGCAGGCATTCTGCATCCCAAGTGTGGCCAAAGTCTATGCCAGTCAGGTTTCCAGAAACGTGTTAGTAATAACAATGAAGACCCGAAGGTTGTAAACAAATTCCTTTTTTCACGGACGAGTGCGCATTCTCAGTTATCTCTAGGATAACATCATTCATTCATTTGACAAACATTTATTGAGTGTCTCCTGGGTGGCAGGCAACGTTCTAGGCACTGAGGGTACCACAGTGAACAATACAGGCAAGAGCCCGGCCCTTTGAAGCTTGGACCAAGTGAGGGACAGAAAAGGTAACCGCATAATTAGGTAATTATATGCCATGTCAGGTGGAGAAAAAATAAAGCAGGAGAGGAGAATGAGAAGCGCTGGGAGTACTATTTTATAGGGGGGTCAGGGATTGCCTCGCTGAGAAGATGACATTGGACTTGAGATCTGAACAATGTGAGCAGTGAGTCTTACGGATAGCTGCAGAAAGACTACGGGCAGAAGAAACAGCAAATGCAAAGGCCCCAAGATGTTAGAGTGGTTTGCCTGAGGAATAGCGAAGAGGCCACTGTGGGTAGGTTGCAGTGATGGAGAGAGGGAGAGTGGTAGGGAAGGAGGTTGGAAGGGTGTTGGAGGAGAGGGGAAAGATGCTAGACAAGGGCCCTGGAAGCAGATGATAGGACTTGAGTTTCTTTCCTGAGGGAGATGGGAGCCATGGGACAATTCTGAGCAGGGGAGTGAGCAGATCTGACTCACAGAAGTCACTCTGGCTGTGTGTGGGGGACAGACTGTGGGGTGGTGGGAAGATGGAAACACAGACAGGAAGAGTTTCCTGCAGTGGTTCAGATGGGAGAGGATGGGGGTCAGGAATGCAGCAGTGGGGTGGTGAGAAGTGGCCACATTCCAGACAGGTGTCACCCACGATTGTGTTTCACTCTCTCTCGCTTGCATTCCACAAAACTTTCAGGAGCAGAAGAGGAATGGTGGAGCCATGCTGGGTGTGTCAGGGACTGTCCCTTATCCCTGTCGACAATGACCCAGACAGCACTCCCTATGTCCCCAGCATTGCAAACAGAGCTCTATGCCCATTAGAGCCCCTGACCGTCCCTACCCCAGGGCTCTCCCCAAGAGTCAGTCATCCAGGGCAGCAAATGGTGCTGGGAAAACTGGGTGCCCACATGCGAAAGAATAGAGTTGGTCCCTTACCTCACACCACACACACAAATTAGCGCAAAATGTTTCAAACACCTCAATGTAAGACCTAAAAGTATAAAACTCTCAGAAGAAAAAATAGGGGGAGAGCTTCATGCCACTGGATTAGGCAATGACTTCTTGGCTAAGACACCAAAAGCACAGGCAACCAAAATAAAAATAGAAAGATAGGACTTCATCAAAATTAAAAACTCAGGTGCATCGAAGACACAATCACCCAAGTGATAAGGCAACCTACAGAATGGGGAAAAATATGTGCAGATCATAGATCTGATAAGGGGTTAATATCCAGAATATATAAAGAACTCTACAACTCAACAACAACAAAAAACAAACAACTTGGTGAGAAAACAGGGAAATGACTTGAGTAGACATTTCTCTAAAGAATCTGTACAAATGGCCAGCAAGCACATGAAAAGATGCTCGACATCACTCGTCATTAGTGAAATGCAAATCAAGACGACAATGAGACACCGCTTCACACCCAGAAGAATGGCTATTATCGAAAGAACAGAAAATACCAAGCGTTAGTGAGGATGTGGACAAACTGGAACCTTGGGCTCTGTTGATGGGAACGTCAAATGGTGCAACTGCTGCGGAAAACAGTTATGGTGGTTCCGCAAAAAAGCAAAAAAAAAAAAAAATTACCACATGATCCAGCAACTCCACTACTGGATATACTCCCAAAAGAATGAAAAGCAGGGTCTCGAGGAGATATCTGTACACCCGGGTTCATAGCAACATTATTCACAGCAGCTGAAGGTTAGAAGCAAGCCAACCATCCACGGACGGATGGATGGCTACACAAAGTACCGGGGAGCACTATTCAGCCGTAAAGAAGGAAATGCCGACACAAGCTATTACACGGATGCACCTTGAGGACGTTACGCTAAGTGAAATAAACCAGTCACAAAAAGACAAATAGTGCATAATTCTATTTGTATGCGGCACCTAGAGCAGTCAAATTCACAGAGACAGAAAGCTGAATGGTGGCTGCCAGGGGCTGTGGCGTGAGGAACGGAATGCCATTGTTTAATAGATACAGAGTTTCAGTTCTGCAAGACGAGCAATTTCTGGAGACTGGTTGCACAACAGCGTGCATAGACTTAACGCTGCTCAACTATATACCGAAAAACGGTTAAGGTGGTGAATTTTATGTTTTATGTATTTTGCCAGAAATAAAACAAGAAATCATCTGGGGGCTGTGTTCCCATTGTGGGGCTCAGGCATAAATGTTTTTCAAAGCTCAAGGGATCTGAAGGTGCAGCCAGGGTTGAACATCACCGCTCTGCAAGGTACGCCTTCTTTATTACGTCTACTTCCCGGTCTTACAGAGGTGAGGTGCACTGCCAGGAAGTGATGGAGGTGGGATTTGAACCCAGGCCCTTAGGAATCTGTCTTGCACGGTGACATTACGTCTTGTTATTTATGTCGCCAGGGAAACATCTGAAGGAGAACTGCGCACTGGACATTAATATATTAATTCTAGCTTCTGGCTGCCAGGTTGTGCCCACCTTTACCAGAGGCATCGACAGACACCAAGAGTCTCTCCCTTAGGGAGAAGGTTGGGCCTTATCTATTAAATTACCTATTAAAATAATGCTTAATGCTAACCCTGTGTCTCCAGTGGTCCCACCTGCCTTTGGGGGCAGGGTCATGATGAATCAGGAGCCAGGAACACTCCCGAGTCAAGTGGGAGACGCTGAACCCATCTCTCCCCTCAAACCACGTTCCCTAGGGTGAGAAGGGCAAGGTGGGGATGGCTCCCGGAGCTCGCGTCTCACTTCCTGAAGGCTGTTCACGCAGCACAGAGCCAGCCCAGGGGTTCAAAGTCAGGGAGCCCTCCCATTCCCTGTGTGACTGTGGGCCAGCCACTTCACCTCTCTGGGCCTTCGTCTCCATGGCTGTAGGATGAGGATAACTGCCCCTCCTTCGTGGGGTGGCCCAGGACTCAGAGCCAGTGGGCCTGTAATGCCCCTCGCGTCTGCACCGCCCCGTAAGCATGCTACGATGGCTACTGCTGCTGTTGGTTCTTATTGTATCCAGGAGATGCAGGTGAGGCGAACCGAGCCTGCCAGCCCCGGATTCTCTTCTTTTAGAAGGATCTCTGGTAGGGGTTTTGTTTTAAGATGCTTTTTTAGCCCACAAGACAACCAGGACACTGAAGACATGACATTTCCCACAGATCTGTGGTTCATTCCCCCAGATCCAGATCCTAAGACAAGGATCCAAGTACAAGTAGCGTATGTGGGAAGTGATCCCAGAAAACACTGGTAGGGGAGAGGGGCCGTGAGACGGGGAAGGGAAAGAAGCCAAACAGGGTGTATTATCAAGCAAGGAACTACTGTGGGCACCAGAAACTCTGGGGCCCTTTATAGAATGGGCACCTCTGAGTTACACCCCCATGCAGGGGTGCGGGAGCCGGGGTGTTCATACAGCTTCTCCCATCAGTCCGCACTGGAGGGCTGCTCTGGGTGGGGCATTAGGTCCCTGTCTTTACTGGACTCAATGGCTAGAGGAAGCTTTCAAGGCAAAGCAGGTGCTGGGTAGCTGGGAGTTGGGCTGGTGGCACCGAAATGGTAAGAGCTAAAATGATCTGTGTGGGACGCTGCATCTCCTCTCTCGGGGCCAAGTCCCTGTTCTGCCCCAACTGCCCCTGTGATGGTGAGCAAGTTATATAACCTCATTGTATTACAATAAGCACGTCTCATTTTAGAAGAAGACTTTTTTTTTTTAAAGAGCTTACTTATCTGGCAAGATCATGAGGAGGATTAAATAAGATGATGACAGGGGCGCCTGGGTAGCGCAGTCGTTAAGTGTCTGCCTTCGGCTCAGGGCGTGATCCCGGTGTTCCGGGATCAAGCCCCACATCAGGCTCCTCCACTGGGAGCCTACTTCTTCCTCTCCCACTCCCCCTGTTTGTGTTCCCTCTCTTGCTGGCTGACTCTCTGTCAAATAAATATAAAAGCTTTAAAAATAAATAAATAAATAAATAAGATGAGGACAATAAAAAACAAAAACCCTAAAAGTTACTGAAGGCTTTCTATGTGCCAGACCCTTTGCATGCATTAATTTAATTTAATTTGGTAGCAATTCAATGAGACAGGCATTGTTACTGCCCTCACTTGATGCATGAAGGACCCAGGGCACAGAGAGGTATAGCAGTTTGCCGCAGATCACAGGGTTAGTGAGTAAAGGAACCAGACATTGAACTTGGGCCATCCAGCTCTAAAATCAGGGCTCCCGTCCACACTACTATCAAGTCCAGGAAGTACACAAAGTGCTGGGTATAGAGTTGGTGTTTACTGCATGCTGGTTCTCTTTCAGTTAATGAAGCTTTGGCCAAACTGCTCATTTGGCCAACGTTTTCCCTCCCTAAGCATTTTCACATTTTGTAGCCTTTTAAAACCCCCGAGAGACCAGCTGCCAAGGTATGATCCTGGTCAAGCATCCTAACAGAACGGAAAGATCTTTGAGCCTCAATGAGGGTACCAGTGAGGTCGGAAAGGCCGGGAAATGGTCCCTGACCTTTCACTGGGTTGCTGTGCGACCCACGCAATTCGCTGGAGCATCCTCTGTGTTTCCTTATATCAGGCGGGGCTCCTGGATTCCTGATGCCCGTCTTCGGTGCCTCACATCTGCCATCATTCTTAATCCCTTGGGCAGCCCCGTGAGGGGTTTCGTTGTCATCCTCATCTGCAGATTCGGAAATGGAAGCTAGGGGAGACGAAATGATTTGCCCAAAGTCCAGAGCTAGGAAATGGCAGGGCTGGGATTCCAACCCAGGACGGTGTGACCTCACAGCCAGGATTCCAGGTCTCTGCAATATCGTCTCCAAGGAATAAACACAAACGTCTAGGATGACCGACCTGGGGCTGGCGGGAGCCTCGGCCGCAGATGACTCACATCGCTGAAGGGGCCCCAGAGATTCTAAATTGGTTTCCCTCATTTTTTCGGTTTCCCACACCCTCGTTTTTTCTTGATGATAATCCCTGAATTCCCCTGGCTCCAGTGAAGGAAGCAGAAGCGTCATCACATTGGAGGCATGAAATCCCAAAAAGGCGGGCCATGATGGGGCAGTCCACAACACTGGGGCAGGGGATGCTGCCAACCAGGAGTGCAGCTAGCAGACAGGAATCCCCCGATAAAGCGAATAATCGCTGCTGTCGTTTAGCGGATGCTGACCATGTGCCAGGCACTTTATGCAGATTACCTCCTCATGGCCCTGCCAGGTGGGCTCCATTTTAATCCCCATTTCCTAGATGAGGAAACTAAGACTCAGAGAAGGAAGGGAATTTGCCCAAGGTCGTATCCTTGGCAAGCCATGGACCTGAGAACTGAACCACGTCTGCTGGACCCCAGAGATGATTCCCTTTTTTTTTTTTTTTAGATTTAATTTTAAGTAATCTTGATACTCAACATGGGGCTTGAACTCACAACCCTGAGATCAATAGACATACTCTCCACCGACTGAGCCAGCCAGGTGCCCCACCCCCATGAAGAGATGATTCTTTTTTTTTTTAAGGTTTTATTTATTTATTCGACAGAGATAGAGACAGCCAGCGAGAGGGAACACAAGCAGGGGGAGTGGGAGAGGAAGAAGCAGGCTCATAGCGGAGGAGCCTGATTGTGGGGCTCGATCCCATAACGCCAGGATCACGCCCTGAGCTGAAGGCAGACGCTTAACCACTGTGCCACCCAGGCGCCCCGAAGAGATGATTCTTAATCAAATCTGTAGTGGGCAAAATACCCACCACTATCTTTAAATAAAGACCACCCCCATTTTTGAATATAATATATTATTATGATTATTCACGTTTATAAAGTACTTTCCATTTGCAAATTATATTCGCATCTGAAATCTCGCTGAGTCATCAAAACAGCCCCAAGAGGTGGGCATTGCTCTAACTGCCATTTGGCCGATGAGCTCACTAAAGTGCAGACAGCTTGAACGATCTGCCCAAGATTCCAGGATTAAGAAACACAAGCTGGGAACCAGACCAGCCTGGGTTCAAACCCTAGCTCTGCCATTTTCATTCCTGAGACAAATATGTATTGAGTATTTAATTGTGGGCATTCCAGCAAGTGATTTCACCTTTCAGAGCTTCAATTTTCTCTTTGTGAAAGAGTCTTAATACCACTCATTGAAGCCATTCCTTCTTGCATCTGAAAATGCCAGACGCTTGCCTTCCCTGGCTTCCCTGCAGCGACAGCATGAGCACGTGATGGGATCCTGGCCAATGGGATTTGAAAAGAAGTCTAATGGGGCTCCTGGAAAAAGGTTTGCCTCTTGGGATAAAATGTCCCTCTGCACTGGTTGGACCTCATGGGTCTACATTAGCCGTCTTGTGACATGACGCATTAAGCCTGAGGACCAAGCCATCTGCAGGAGCTGGAGGAGCAGAAAGATGGAAAGATTCTAGAATCCTGATGGCAGCATGGAGCCATTAACCCGAAACCAGCTACCTTGGAACTTCCTGTTACGTGAGATGGTGCATCTTCCTCCTTGTAGAGGCCACTTTGAGTTCTCCAGTCTATTACTTGCAGTCCAAATTGGCAGATTACCTGATAGGACTGTTGAAGGGGTTTCAATGAGCTAGGGGATATAAGGTACCCCTAACTAGTGCCTGGCACAGTCAACAGTAGCCAATCAGACTGAGATACACGCCCTGAGACTGTTCCAGGGAGGGCAGACGTTCCTGGACTGGCAAATTAATTGCCTCTCTCTCCTGCTAAGAGAAGCCTGGAGATTTTTCTGAGAAAGTAGAAACCCAGTGGTGGCCCAGGACCACAGTCCTGTCGCTGCAACGGGGCTGACCCCAGCTTCCAAACAAGAATCAATCACACCGCCTTTTGCCTAATGGATTTTGATTTTCACTTCCCTGACGGTGAAGGCTAGAGCCTGCACTTCGGTTTGTCTCCGCGTTGCCAGAACACCCCATCAATTATTAACAGCGTCAGCTCCGTCTCCCAGTACTGCTATCAGAGGAAAGAGTTTGTCGCAACTCAGCCCACCCAGTCATAGAGAAAGGACTCTGCTCCTATTTATAGCAACAAGCCCCACCCACTCCCATGCGCTAGGCACTGTGCTAAATCTTGACAAACATGATTTCATGATGACCCTGCAAGGAGGGCCTTGTGTCTCCATCTTACAGGTGGAAGGCAACGGCTTGCAGAGGTGAAGAACCCACCTGAGCCAGAAACTGGGGAGGCAGTGGGACTGGGCCGGGAACCCTGGTCTGTCCTTGCTCTAAACACATGAGGTATGCTTTCTCCTGCATCTCAAGACCATGGGAAATGATGCCCCGCTTGACCATCTCATTCCACAGCCTCTGAGAAATTTCCATAGGCTTTGCTTTTCTGACAAGCAAGGCATCGAACTTGGGGGATGGATGGGGTGGGGTGGGCAAACTACAGGTGATTGAAGGTGGCCAGGAAGCTGGGTTGCAGGCGGGCAGTGAGGAACGAGAGACAGATCCCCAAAACCCGGGACACACTGACTGCCTGCCAGCCTGATCCATTCATTCAGTCCACATGTAGTTACTCGGAGCTCCTCTGGGCCAGCCACCTTGACGGGTGCTGAGAACAGAGCAGTGACTGTAACTCACAGAGCCCGCACGCTGGAGCAGAAGAAAGAAAAGGTAGCAAATACAATTTCAGATGGCGCTCAAAGCCTATGCAGGAAAGACATTGAATGTGGTTGCAGAGAGAAAGGGGAAGGAGGTTGTTTTAGACAGGGGTTGGGGAAAAGTCTCTCTGAGGAGGGGTTATTTGAGCAGGGACTTGCTCAAGTGAGGAATGAGGAGAAGCTGCTGGCAACGGGACAAGCTGGCGAAGAGCATTCCAGGTGGCAGGAATAGCAGGTGCAAAAGTCCTGAGGTAGAGGCCAAAGCCTGCCCTGTGTAGAGAACAGCAAGGAAGCCAGTGGGGCTGCAGCCCAGTGAACCAGAGGAAGTTGAATAGATGAACTCAGAGAGAGGACATGGGGACCGACTCAGTGGGGTCTGATATGCCACAGTGGAGGGTTCGGATTTTATTCTGAGTGTGGAGGATTTTAAGCAGGTGAATAATGTGATCCAATCTAGATTTTGAAAAGCTCACTCTGGCTTTGGTGTGGGCAATGGATTTGCAGGAGGCAAAAGTGGAAGGAGGGAGACTGGGAGAAGTCTGTGGCACTTAAGCACTACGGAAAGAACAACATCTTCAAAATCACACTTGGGTTTGAATTCCTGGCTACTCCTGTTTGCCTGCTGTGTGACCTTAGGCAAGTTACTCAACTTCTCTGAACCTCCCTATTTGTGAAAGGTGGGATAGTAACAGAGAGCTGGTATAATTGTTACATTCCATACACAGTAAATGTTTGATCAATGGCGGTCAGGCTTTCTATACTGAGGGACCACTGAGCCTGCCTGCCTGCCTCCGCATTTCAGCTCTGGCTGCAGAATGTCCTAGACTGCCCATCTGCCAGGAATGTGAGCTGACAGCCTGAGCCTAGGATCACGGAGAGGTCATGAAGCTCGTCCCTGCAAGCAGATTAACCCGACGGCAAGATGGGGCTGTTTATTCCCAAACAGCGCCTTTTGTAAGCCTGAGCTCCCTCCCCTGTCTTGCTGCCAGACGCCAACCCAAACACAGCCCTTTGCCTGCTTCTTCTCTGGGAGGGTGACTGGACCCTTCCCAGCCCCTCATTCTCATGTCATAGGGACAGGACAGGGGGTGAGGGGGGTAGAGTCATGTTTGGGCCTAAACAGGATGTGTGTAGGAGGAACCCGTGTCAGGCCTGGAAATAGCAAAATAAGTCTGCTGATCCTAAGCCGGTTAAGGTGAGTGACTGTCTTAAGAGGGAGGCTTTCTGGACACGAAACCTAGGGCAGGATTATGGTCAGAGGCAGCCCACAGAAGAGGAAACCAGGCCTAGAAATCTCTACATTCTCTTTGGGGTTGCCAGGAAAGAGAGAAAACCGCAGGCCTCCCTCCGCCTTCCTCCCAGCCACCCCCTCCTGCATCTACTCTCGGAGGCCTCTCCCCGAGTCACCAGATCTGGAAAAAGGACCCCACAGTGTCCTCTTCAGAGCCAGCCTTGCAGGTAGACCTTCAGTGAGGGGCCAACTAAGCCAGGGGGACCCCACCAGGAGAGGCCAGGCGGAGCATGAGGCAGCCCAAGCACATACACGACGCTGGTGCGCCTTTTTCCTTTTGCGGAGAACACATTTACCTACCTGTCCACCCCACCCCCACCCCCTCTTGGCCCCACTCTTTGAGAGTGCCTTTCCCGATGTGGTAGTCCTGGATTTCAACATCAACACTTCTCTCTTCTGGCTCCCCCTTGGGCCTCACACAACCTCTTTTAGAGCGCTGAACACTGTTGTAATTTACTCCCGACACCCAGCACGTTGGCCACCAGAAGACGGGCCCCATCTCTCTGAGGCATTCCCGGAATCCAGCCTGACACAAGGAAACAGCTCATCAACCACTGACCCCCTTCCCTGGCTGGGCCCCCCACCCCAAGTCTGTCTCAGGCCGTCAGAGCCTCTGCCTTTACCCAGCAGCACACTGGCCCACGTGGTGTGATCTAAGCCTTTCCGCCTCCTTCTGCTTCATTTTGCACATTGCCTCATTTTTCTCTCTTATTTCAAAATTTACATCCTCTTCCGACAGCCAAAGCATCTTCACAAGCTGCACCAAATCATTCTTGGAATAAACTCACCAAATAAATAAAGAAAGAACAAACCAGGGGTGACCCTTCGCCCACAAGCATTCGCAGCCAGCTGTGTGCGTCATGCATGCACACACCCACCCCTCAGTGTCCCTTTGCCTCATTTTTCTGACTTATGTTAAAACTGCCTGACAGTATCTCAGTGTCCTCCAAGCACGCCTGTAAGCTGCTTTCATTCCTTCCTTGGGGCAAAGTGGGGTTATAAATACAGGGATAAGTATTAGAATTGCAGGTGACACCCCCCCTTGCCTGGGTCTGGGACTCCACAAGGGAGCATCATGTCTATAGACCAAACTCAACTCCAACCCAGCAAGTCTTTACCGTCCCTCTGTGCCTTCTTATTTACAGTGTTCACCCTCTTGCTGTGGGAGTTTGTCTCCACAAATCCTCTTCTCCAACGGAGTCGAGGTATGAAGTATTGAATAATGAAGGGATGAGGTAACCAAGACAAACAGGAACAGTCCAAAGGGGTTGGTCCTCACCTCTGAGGTCTGGGCCATAGCTCAGCGCCCCCCCCCTTTCTGGTCTTATTTAGGAACTAAGGCAAATACCCCCAGCGGTGGTCCTCGAGCTGGGGACCCAGGCAGAGCCCCCAGCGCAATTGCCCGCAGATCCCAGACTCACCTTGGCAGCCACGGAAGAATTGGGCTTCTCCAGGAGGTCCCAGAGCTTTTTCCTCTTCTCTGCACAGCACGTGTTATCGAACTCCTCACCCTCCCGCTCCCGCAGGGTCTCGGCCTCGCGCTTGAGCTCCTCGTTCATCTGCTCCTTCTTCTGGTGGTAGCGGGCCTGGCAGCAAGACTCCAGGTAGATTTCGTCGATGCCCCAGTAGTCAAGCTCTTGGCTGAAGCTCAGCGCGCACATCTCCTCCATCATGTGCAACCGCCCAGTGCGGTAGAAATTGAGGATGGAGGTGAAGGCGCCTGGATGGCGGTCGAAGAAGTACTCATTGTCGTCAAGGCTGTAGTCGTCGCACACCTCGAGCAGCGAGTCGTGCGTGTTGCAGTCGCGTAGCTTGCCCAGCCGCGTGCGGGGCAGGCGGTCCAGAGTGCGCCAGAGCACCTCGTGTGCCAGACCCCCGACGTTGAGGCGGACGCGCCTCGAGCACGCCTTGCTGCGCACGATCTCCATGGGCTCGGGCGGCAGCGAGCTGGTGGAGCGGGAGCCATGCTTCGTCATGCCCGCCGGCATCGCTGGTCCGGCCGCCCCCGCCCCCCCGCCCCCCCAGGCCGCTGTCACTGGACGGCAAGGCCGGCCGCTGCGGGGGAGGGGGGCAGGGAGTGCTGTGGGCTGCTGGGGGTGCAGGGGACCACGCGGGCGCGCGTCACGGCCGTCTTCTCACCTCCATCCCGACCGCTGCAAAGCAGGAAGCGGACAAGGGTCAGCAAACGGGGAGCTGGGCGCGGCCCCACCCCACCTCTCCACCGGGGGCCCCAAGCGGCCTTGACCTTCCCTGTGCTTAAGCGGCTCAGGACTGGGGGGCGGGGGTGGGGGGTGCTGCTGAAAGGCTTGGCGCTGTCCCTCCCGCCGGTGCTGAAGTCCGCCCCACCCCATGGGTGGAGGGAAGGGACGCTCTTTGGGGCGGGGAGAGGGCCCCCAAGAGGCGCTCCGGGGATCCGGGAGGCCCCACCCCGGTTTCTGCCGCTCAGGCCGGACCCAGCCGCCCGGGGCGCTGTCCTCCCCTTCGAGTGCTGAAACTCGCTTCTTTCTGGGTCTCCCCGTCGAGTCCCGAACCAGGCCCCACAATGGGCAGAAAGGGGCACTGCATGAAAAACTTTTCTTTTTCTTTTTTTTTGAGATTTCTCATCTTTTCCTTCCCCTTGCTCCGAAATAATTAGAATTTGAGTTCTAGGGGGTGGCAGCGGGTTTGTTTTTTCTAAACCTTAAAAGACTTGGGGGGAATACTGGGGGGATTTCAGCTGCCCACCTGTCGGAGGTCGCAACTGACGGGGTGGTCAAAGACAGCCTCGCTGTTCCGGAGCGACCCCTCTCCCTAAAGCACGGGAGCATCTCTTGAGGTCGCTCCAGTAACTAAGCGAGCCCTGAAAGATGCAAAGCCAAGATATGCGTGGAGTCCTGCCCCTCCCTCTGTGCCCCCTACCCCACCGCAGGAGGGGCGCGCAGAGTCCTGCGGATCCACCTGCTCCATCCTTCCTTCTTTCCTTCCCCGCCCCCTTCCCCCCCTCCTCCTCGCTCCTCTCCTGCGATGGCTTTTTATAACTCCGGGTTCTGCGCCTTTCCCGGGGCTTGGAAGGGAAGGGGTGGGGGAGGTGGGAGGCGGGGAAAGGAGATGAATTTTCTGGCCTTTTCAAAACGTGCCCTCCTCCCGCCGCGCGCTGGTGATTCGGGGGCTGCCCTGAGCCCCCCCAGCATGTGATCCTGACGCCCTCTCCCCTCGCGCCTCCCCAGGCCCCAACCCTTGTCCGAAGAACCCCCTAAAACACCCCCCCCAACCGGCCTGAAGCGGCGGAGCCCCACCCGGGGCCGGGCCCGGCCTACGCCGGCCGGGCAGGCGACGCGCTAGGGCTGCAGGCGCCGCGGAGCAGGGGCGCCCTCTCCGAGGCTGGGGGCGCGGGAGAGCGCTGGGGGCGCCGGTTGCAGGTCCGCTATCGGGTGGCGCCTCCTGTTCCACCTCCTCCTGCTCCCGCTCCCGCTCCCGCGACGACGGCGGCGGCGGCGGCGGCGGCTGCTGCTTGAGCGAGATCAACAAGTCGGGGCTGAGCTTAGGCTCTGCGCTGGCTGCGATTCTGTCCCGCACTTCGGAGCGCCCGGAGTCGGGAACCGAGGCGGGACGGCGCCACCTGCGGGTCGGAAGCGTGCGCGCCGCTTAACTCCTGCCTGCCCGGCCCAGCCTCCAGGTGAGGCTGGGGGCGGGCTGGGGTTTGGGAGAAGGAGATGCACCTGGCGGCCCGGCCCTTCCCACCTGGGCTGCCTTACGTGGCTGCCTCGCAATCCCGCCTTGTCAGGTGAAGAACGTGGGGGTGAGCGCCTACTGTGTGAGGCACTAGGATAAGCGACAGAGAAACAGCTGTGACTCAAACACAAACGTTCGGCCCTTGTAGAGCTGGCTGGAGAGAGACAAAAAACAAGAAAGTAAAAACAGTATGTCAGACGGTGTGATATGCGCTGGGGGGATAAGGAAGCAGAGGAGCGGGATAGAGGCAGGGGTGGGGTGGGGGCAGATTGCAATTTTAAATAGCCCTTGGTTTCATGAGCTTTCATGCAAGATTCTAAAATGGAATTCTAGGATGGAATTCTGGATTCTAGGGGAGGAAGATGGACGTTGAAGTAGACCAGAGGATAGATATGCAACGTGGCAGTTAGTGGCGACCGCCGAGGTGAAAAATAAAGTAGGGTGAGGGGAAGACAGAGTGAGGGGTCAGCTGGCTTACAGAGCCTAGTGATTCATTAATTCATTCGTTCATGTTACCTTGGGCAGCTGGTTATTGAGAGCTTACTGCGTGCCTGGCCCTGCGCCAGGCTCGGTAAAGGAACCATCCCCCCTGGAGCTCCTGTCCGGTGGAGGAGACAGAATCCTTCAAAAAATCTCCAGAAATGAATACAGAACCTGAAGAGGTGAGCAAGGCTCCCCTAAGGATGCCATAGTTGGGCCCATGTTTATTCATTTGTTCTTCCAAATACGTATTTACTGCATGGCAAGTAAACAGGTGATAGGGATACACAGTAAGCCCCCGGCTTTGGAAGAGAAAGCTGTGACTAAGCCACAGGCCCCTTCCCCTCGCTGGCCCTCTTTTTTTTCATTTATAAAATGAAGGGATTCATTTCCATAGTGTTGCACATAACATTACTACACACACACACACACACACACACACATATGGTATAATATATACTATGTATTATATATAATATAATAATAATATAAAATATAAATTTTTTTAAGTAGGCTCCACACCCAGCATGGAGCCCAACACACGGCTTGAACTCATGACCCTGAGATCAAGACCTGAGCTGAAATCAAGAGTTGGACCCTTAACAGACTGAGCCACCCAGGCGCTCCAATATTACTCTATTTTTAAAATCTGTTTACTTTCCTTTTTTTTTTTTAAAGATTTTATTTATTTATTCAACAGAGATAGAGACAGCCAGTGAGAGAGGGAACACAAGCAGGGGGAGTGGTAGAGGAAGAAGGAGGCTCATAGCAGAAGAGCCTGATATGGGGCTCAATCCCACAACGCCGGGATCACGCCCTGAGCCAAAGGCAGACGCTTAACCGCTGTGCCACCCAGGCGCCCCAAAATCTGTTTACTTTTCATCACCTCCATCATCATGGCCCTTGTCCAAGTTGTCATCATCTTGTGGGTAGAAGCCAGGGATGCTGCTAAAACACCCTTCAGTTGCACAGGATGGACACTCGATAAATAATTCTCCAGTTCTGAATGTCCATAGTGCCAAGGTTGAAAAACCCTAGATTAATTTAATAGAAGGCAGGAGCAGTTGCTGGTCTGGAAATGCTATTCTCTCAACCACTAATTAGTGAGCACCTACTATATGCCAAACACTACTCTAGACACTGGAGATCCAGTGAGAAGAAGAAAACAAGCAATCCCTATGCTCTCGGATTTATATTCTGGTGGGGAATACAGTTAATAAACAAGTTAAATAAATAAATCAGATCACTTGGATTGTGATAAATGCCGTGAAGAAAAGTAAACAAGAGGAAGTGTAGAGCATATCTGGAGAGGTGCCAGCAACCTTAGATAGGGTTGTCAGGCAGGAGGTCTTCCAGGAGGAGGTGATATATCTCAGCTCAGAACCTGAGGGCAGGGAAAAGACAACCATGTGAAGATCTGAGGAAGGGGGTACAGGCAGGGGAGCCAATAAAAGCAAAGGCCATAAGGTGGAAATGACCTTGGGAAGGGAGGTTAGAGAGGTAGACACGACTAGGCCATGCAGAGCCTTGTTGGAATTTTATTCTCAAGGTTAAGGAATGAGTTTGAGTTTTTTCTAATCCTGCTGGGAAGCCATGATAGAGTTTCAAGCAGGGAAGTCCCATGGGCTGATATATTTTTTGAAGTGATTCTTCCAGCTGCTGTGTGCATTATGGAGTATTGGGGGACAAAGATGGGAGCAGGAAGACTCCTCATGACGCATCTGCAGTTGTTCTGGTCAAAGGTGAGGGGCCGGGACTGGGATGATGGTGATGAAGATGGCCGGGCAATTTCACAGCCACAAGGCTCTGACGGGAGATTAATTCCTCCCCAAGCCCAAGGCTAGTGCTGGATATTCTATGTCATTCAGATTCTTCCCTCTGAGTGGACCAAGTCCTGCAAAGTTTGGTTCCAGATTTAGATAAAGGACATCTAGATACACCTGGATCTTGGAAGTGCAGACAGTGGGAATAGCTCTGTCTCTCTCTGTTTCCCCAGGCTCTGCACAGTACACGGTTTAGAATAGAATTTTTACTTTTTGAATGAAAAGACTATAACTATTTGAAAACATCTGGCCTTCACTTCCAAGAACTTTCTGCCATCATTAAGAGGAGAGACTGCCTAGAAATAAAGCCAATTCAGAGGAAAGTAGAGCCCAGAGGTTGAGATACTGAGTCCTGACAGTGTCGTTATTGTTTCTGGATCCAGTCACGCCTGAAGGCATCGCCCCTGGATTTTCCAGCTGTGTGAGCTAGTAAATACTCCTTTTTTACCTAAACCAGATTGAGTTGTGATATTTTTCTTTATGTCCCAAAGAGTCCAACTGATACAATTCTTTCTCCACAAACCAAAAGTCTACCATCTCCTTATAATGTACTTATAAGAAAAAAGGGAAAAGAAAATGAACTTGTAGGAACAGGGCAAAAAGAAAAATATAATTCAGAATGTGTTACAGAGAAGGGGCCCCCCGGTAAGAGTTCAAGTATAACCATGTCATTTTACAGATGGGAAAAATTAAAATCTCATCAAGGGGAACAGCCAGAGAGTGGGCATCTGAGTGCCAGCACCAGGTCACAAACCATATCTGCTCAGGCCCTCTCGGCAGACTTCCTGCTGAGCTGTGTTGAGATTTTTACCTGAGGCTGAGTGATATCAAGGTAGCCCAATTCACCCCTGTAAACACGAGTGAATCCCTTCTAAACTGTGATAGTTGGGTGTTATACGCAAGTAATGAATCATGAAACTTTACATCAAAAATTAGGGATGTACTGTACGGTGACTAACATAATAAAAAAATTATTAAAAAATAAATAATAAAATAAAATAAACTGTGATAGCAAGAAGTGTATCCACTCAAAGTCAGTTTTTTTCTTCTTAAACTCCGTAATAACAGACATCATGTATGTATAATCCCACCGAGCATCCTCAGGTTTCTCGGCACTTCTGGGCACTGAACAAGATTAATTAATCCCCTCTTCCCTCTCCCCACAGAACCCTGGGAAGGAATAATTGCTTTGTGTGGGTAGTTATGGGGGCACCCAAAGGCTCAAGGGAAATCACTGACATCTCTGAGTGGATGTCACTCAGGACAACTGCTCTTTGCTGTGGTCTTGGTCAAAGTTCCAGCAGCCCCAGGGGATTTTCCATCAGTTTGGACTCCAAGCTGGACGTCTGGTTCTCTTTTGTCACACCCAATAATAATAATCATAATCATGAGTAAAATGGCGCTGATGATAGAATCTACCCCCCAGAGTTGCTGGGAGACTACCAAGATGATGCGTCCGAAATGCTTAGCGCCCGTGCCTAACACTAGCAAGTACACATTAATGTAACAGTAGCAGCAACAACCGTGATAGTAGCAGCTAACATTGAGCAGTTACTATATACCAGGCACTGTACTAAATAAATGCTTTACATGTGTCTGACCTCATCTGAGATTCTTTCTAGCTCTTTCACCCTTGGGCTGAATATTCTAATACAAAGACCTGTAAGCTGTCGGATGATCCTTGAGTGACCAGATGTCTGATTCTAGTGTCCATTTCATTCTATGCTAGCCTGATTGACTTTATCAAGCCCCCAGAGGGGCCCACAGAAGGAGATAGGTAAGCCTGCACATAGTCCATTGAACCCTTTTGTAGCCTGGACTTTGGCAAAGCCATTGACTCCCAGGGTCTGCAGCCAAAAATGATGAAATATAGGGCATGGATGGATTGAGGCATCTGCTTCCAGCAAAGCAATTAAAGGTAAAGTAATATCTCCTCCCTGCAGATGGCCTGGGCACTCCAAGATGTGATGGAAAAGGAATAAGTCAGCAAAAGGAGGAAATCAAAGCTACAGAGATCCAGAGCAAATGAACTGATTCTTGTAAGATAACATTTCATTGACATCCAGCTCCCCTGTCCTTTGGGGACTGATATCTCTTCTACCTTCTCTCCACTGCCCTTGTCTTCCTCTTCCTGGTCTCATCTGCCTCCTCTCTGATCTTCCACTCCTAGTTTTATCCTTCCTGTACCCCAAGGTCCCCACAGCTACCAGGGTAGGCCTTTAAAGGCAGAAGTCTGGCCATGTCACTCCCCTGCTGATAAACCTTCATGACTCCTCACCGTCTGGGATAAAGGACAAACTCTCCCATGATGAGGAAAAGACCATTTGTTCACTTAGTGCATATTTCCTGAGCACCTACTATGTGTCAAGCTCATGTTGCATGCTGGGAATGTAGGAGTGGTGAAGCCAACCTGCCCTCCTGGAGCTCACATTCAAATGGGAGGCATAAACAGGGACATTTGAAAATTATCTAATACTGATAATTGTTGAGCAGGAAATAAGAAAAGTATGAATGTCAGAACAATGGAAAAGAGGGGGTGGTGATGCTGCAGGTGAGTGGTAAATCAGAGTAACAGCAAGCCATAAACAAGTAGGGGAAGGGGCATTGCAAGCTAAAGGTAGAAGGGAGAGTAGGTTCAAAGGCCCTGGGGCAGGAGGGTTGAAGGAGATGGAAGACGGTGGGTGTGGCCAGAGCGAAGTGAGTGAGGAGGGCAAGAGTGGTCCAAGAAGGAGTAGGAAAGAAAAACAGAGAAGGAGAAAAATCATGTAGGTGAGGGCTGTGGGGAGGTGTTTGGATTTTATCTCAAGAGCCTTGGAAAGTCTTAAGCAGGGAGTAGCTGATTTGATTTTTACCTTCAGGATGTAAAACACTGTTTTAAAGACTTCTAAGATCTCAGTTTCTGCCGTGGCCTCAGAGTCTCTAAACTGAGGACAATCCCCGACAAGTCTCCTCCCTTGAGGGAGAGTGCCGGCCCCTTTGACACAGGGCTGGTCCTAGATGGGCTTTGCAGCCCCTGCCCGTCATCCCCCTCCAAGGAGATGGGGAGAAAACTGACCGCATTTTGGTTTTTGGGAGACAGTTGCCAGAATTCTGAGTATTTCCTTCTTTCTCACAAAGAGCGGGTACTTCCCTTCCCCCACACACTTGGACACAGAAAGTTGTGTCTGACCCTTGCTTTGTCTGTCTTTCCAGCTTCCTCACTCACCACTACATCCCCACATTTCGGGCAAACACTTTCCAATCTCTGGCCCAGTGGTAGCCGCTTCCCAAAGATGACCCCCATGAACCTGCCTCAGGGTTGGCACGCCTTGCCCCGTTCCAATTCGCATAGACTCTGGGCTTGGCCTCGTGACTCATATTTGCCAGCAGAATATGGCAGAAGTGATGCCATTCCCAGACCGAAGGCTTAAAGAAGGTCTGACATCATCCACTTTTGGGCTTTCGAGAGCTCTGAGCTGCAAGCAGGCAGCCTCGATACCCTGCTGGAAAGACCACGTGGAGAGGCCACATGGTGGGTGAGAAGCCCTGAAATTACACAGGAAGAGAGAGGGGCTCAGCCACTCTAACGTCTCAGCTGAGCACAGCTTGTCCGTTGTCCCTGCCAACGCCCCACCTTAGATGTTGCTGCCCCACTGACATCTGAATGCAGCTACACGGGAGGCCCCAAGTGAGTCCGGCAGAAGAACCAGCCACCTAAGCCCCAGGTAACCCACAAAACCATGAGAAATAATAAAACAATTTCACTCTATTTAAGTTTGTTTTGGGGAATAATCTCTGCACCCAATGTGGGGCCTGCACTCAAACCCCGAGATCAGGGGTCACATGCTCTTCCGACTGAGCCCGCCAGGCGCCCCTAAGCCAATTTCATTTAATTTTTTATTTTTCTATTATTTATTTATTTGAGAGAGAGACAGAGACAGCGAGCATGAGCAGGGGGGAAGGGCAAAGGGAGGGGGAGAAGCAGGATCCCCGCTGAGCAGGAAGCCTGACATGGGGCTCGATCCCGGGACCCTGAGATCATAACCCGAGCTGAAGGCAGACGCTTGACTGACTGAGCCCGCTAGGCACCCTAAACAATTTCATTTTAAATCACTACATTTGGGGGTTGTTACACAGCAGCAGATAACTGATACAGGGCCTTTGTTCATGCTGTTTCTATTGCTTTAGAATGCTTCGCCAACTCCAACCATCATTTTTCCCACACGATGGACCCCTAGTCCCCTTCCAAAGCCCGGACCCAGTGTCACTATCCCTGCCTCCTCACTATCTGGAGCAGTTTCCCTTTCCTCTGGGAAACTTCATTATGAGGCTGAGGATATGGGTTTTGTCTCCTCCACTGGTTGTGAATGACAATATTAACTCATTTAATGCTCACAAAGCCTGATGTCATCATTATCCATTATCCTCATTTTATAGTTGAAGAAACTGGGACATAGAGAGATGCCCCCAAATCACCCTGGTGTTAGGTGGCTCCACAGAGATTCAAACCCAGGCAGAGCCTCTGCTCTTAACCACTATAGTGTGTGGTCTCTGAGTAGGGCCTGAACAGTAATGCCATTGATTATTTCACTTAACACAAAATCCAGAGGTAGGTGATGCTAGGGTCTGTCACAGCAGCAACTCAGAGGCCTCAGGATTCTTGGATTTCTCCGAGATTCTCTTATCTTCATGATCACAAAATGGCTGCCAGGGCCATGTTCTCGCAGGAGAGCTCTGAGAGAGAGGAAGGAGGAACTTCCTCCACACTTCTGAAGCTCCTCACAGACTTTCCTGATCATCTCATTGGCCTGCACTTGGTCACATGGCCCCAGTCACTAGAGGGGCCTGATACCTATATTTGGTTCAGCCCATTTTTTTTTAATGCATATATATATATATATATATAACTTTAGTTAGCATACAGTGCAATATTGGTTTCTGGAGTAGAATTCAGTGATTCATCACTTACCTATCAGGTCCTGATTTGGAGGTTGGGCCCATTTTCTCCGAGCACATGACTGCCTAGTATGTGAAGGGAACCAGGGTTCTTTTAGCAGGGACGTTGGGAGTTCGGCCCTTGGCCAAGCAATTGGTATTTCTCCCACGGGGTCAGCCCTCAGAACCCCTGAAATAAAGTCACACAGAGACTCTGGGCTCCAAGGGCCACTTTCTCAGGTTTGCAGAATGTGGGTACACTTGCCTTCTCTCTCCCAGGACATTCAGGCCACTCTGAGGTCCTAGGGCAAGAGGATGGCATGCCACCAACTCTCCCCACTCGGCACCCTCTTTCCCACACACAGATGCTGCAGCGACCAGAGGGGCTGGGGGTGGTGGAGCTGCCACACTGCCTTTGGTCTCCTGTATCCGCGTGAAAGGGAAAAAAGTGTCTGCTGTGTTGAATGTAAACATCTCAGGTGCAAAATGTTGCTGTCTTGCTTGAGAGGTCTATCACAGCCAAGTTCAATCCCACCAGACCTGCCTCCCTGCCTCCATGCCCCCTGGTACATGAGGAACATTATGTGAGGGACATTTGCCTTGGGAAACTATTTTTTACTCAAAGATTGGAGAGGAAAAAACAATTTTTCTTTTTTATCTTCCCCAAATCGAATTCATTTCACCTCTTCTTTTTTATATTAAAACAAATGCAGGAGCGCCTGGGTGGCTCCGTCGGTGAAATGTCTGCCTTTGGCTCGGGTTATGATCCTGGGATCGAGCCCCAAGCATGCCTCAGGTCATGCGGCCCCACAAGCTCCCTGCTCAGTGGGGAGTCCGCTTGTCCTCAGCCCCCAGCCCCCGCTCATGCACTCTCTCCCAAATAAAATCTTTAACCCCCCCCCCCCAGAAACCAAATGCATATATTATGGTGAAGGAGAGAGAACATCCAGTGAATGTTTTAGAGATTTTTTTCCTGCTTGTCTTACTTTGTGGGTTGCGAGCTTCCTCCCCAAGGTCCTCTATGGGCATCCTGGCCCTCTTTTGCCGATGGGAGGATTGTTGATAGAAAGATCCTGAACACGGTCTCAGGAGGCAGAGAGGCCTGCACTCAACTCTTGTGGCTATTAATTGGCCACACGATGTTGGGCAAGCCACTTCCCCTTTCCGACCATCAGTTTCTCCATCTGTAAAAATGGATAATAATATACAGAGGGATGCTGGCGGTTCGACTTGATTCTAAAGGCCCTGTCCCAAAGCTGGCACACAGGTGCTCTGTGGTCTCTTCCCAGAAACCAACCTTGCCATTCGGGACATGGCCGACCGTGAGCCCTAAATCACAACTCGGAGGCAGTTCGTCAACAAGGGTGGTTTAATATATTTCGGCACATTTCCGCTCAACAATATTATATGAAAATAAAATTCTTTATTAAAACAGCAAGGCATAATAGTCACTGCTACTCCCCAAACACTGTGTTTATTAAAACACACAAACACACACGCAAACACCAAAGACTTCAGCAAGACACTTCAACTCCCAGAGCCTGTTTCTCCATCCAGGGCGGGTCTCCAGTTCACTGTGGGCGGGGCCGGCTGGCGGCAGAATGGGCGGAGCTCCGGCAGGAGAATGGGCGGAGCTCCGACAGGCGGTGAGCCATCTACTCCTCTTCCTGCCCGGGACGGTCAAGGAGGAAGTCTCGGGCTGGTGCCGGCCGGCTGTAACGCCCCTGCAACGCTTGCTTGTCTCATTTTGTAACAGAGAAGAGACTGAGCTCAGGCTCTGAGCCTTGGCGACAGGGGCCCGGAGGCCCCCCCCGCGCAAATGTATTTTTCACAGCCACTTTCTATTTTCGGCAGCGAGTGATACATGTTGTCCCTTACTGACAGCGGTGGAATAAAGTTCCCCTTTAAAGCAAATTTAAAGTTTAAACAATGAGTCTGTTTTAAAGGAAACTATCTGGTAAACAACAATACAAAATAGAGCACAAACAAAATAATAAAAAGGCCGATGGGAAGGAAACACTTCATTAGGCCGACCTAAGAACATTTGGCACGGGTCCTGCAATTTTGTGGTTCTAAAGCAAAGTATGAAGAAATACAGCGATGTCCAGGTACCTTCCTAACTAACCTGCAGCAAGGAGCTAACACACTCGTCTTTCCCTCTTTACTCTATACATTTATTATTTTTTTAAAGAAGAAAAGGGTGGGGGAAGGAAAACAATAAAGATTAAAACAGGGGAGGGTTTAAAGCATCATCCCCCAAGCTCTACTTCAATATCTGTGGTACCAGCTGGGGCTGCCTGGTGGGAGAACCGTCTCTTCCTAATGTCTGTGGCTCCAAGGAGGTGCCACCTTTAAAAGGAATTGGCCTTTTTGGGAACATGGGTGAGAATCTAGTCCCAGTGACAGGGCAGCCCTGATTTGGAGTGTGGGGGGAGGGAAGTCATAAGGGCTCTTCCCTAACGCACCGGGGGTACAGTCCCGCAGGAAGAGATCTTCCTGCGTCTATTTCTGCCAGCCTTCTTTCTTCCCTTCCAAGCCAGGAGGAGGCAGCTACGGTTGCCATGGAAACTGGCTCCGTCCTCCCACAGAAGGCTGCCAACCCTGATTTCCCGCAGAGTTAAGAAGCAGGCGGCAGCGGGGGTCACCCAGGCGTGAAGATGGGTTTCCCTGGGGATATCCTGCCTCCTGCCAATCACAATGTCTGTCTGGGAATCCTGGGGGTGCCTGGAGGCTGAGGGCCAGGGAAGCCCCCAAGACCTGGCATTGCTCCGAGCAGAGACTAGCCCCTGGAACGTTCGGAGATCTCCTCTCCTCCCTCCAGCTAAAGCTACGGGGACCGACCGAGCTCTGTGTGCATATGTATGTCTGTGTCTCGTGAGATGCAGCCAGCCATGGGTGCCTCTGGCTCTGTCAGCTCTCCGATGCAAAACAGAACTGGCCCTCCACCACCCGCCTTGAGCCCAAGGAATGCAGAGCTGCCCATCTACCATGTGCTACTGGGACAATAATTCTGCCAAAGACTACCAAGTCACATCACCTCTCTGAGCCCATTTCCTCATCTCTAAAAAAGGCATAACCATCCTCTCCTCACAGAGATGCTGTGAGCACTACAAATGCTGCATCCACAGTGCCTGTCACAGCCACTTAAAGGGCCCTCAGTAAACAGGACCTAATGTTTATAATACTTAACATAATAAAGGTTTAGAGGCAGTTTTTCTCTTTGACCTGTTTTATTCTAAATCAGATGCAAAGGCAAGTTTTCATCCTTGATCTGTTTGTTCAAAGGGTTGGTGCATCCAGGATAGAGCAGACTACTGATCCGAGGACCAATTAGTAGGTTCCTACCACCTCCTACAATATCACTTCTAAGAGTTAGAACAGGGTTCTCGAACTGCAATGCCTTCAAGGGCCTGGAGGGACAGTAAATGGAGAGCAGAAAAAAATATTTCCACCAAGTGGAAACCCTAGTGAGCCAGAATGCACACGCCCTGGATAAGGGCGTGGGTTTGCTGCTCCACTCTGGCTAACAGTTGTCCTTGGGAATATGGGCCCAGTGTGGCCAAATCTTCCAAGTTTTCAAGAGAAGCTGGACATTTTTCATGGACTCTCCCACAGATGACATGGTAACAACTAATGTATTTTTTCATAAGCATAGGCCAAACAAAACAGGTCTGCCAATGCATCAAACCACAGCTGGAGTTTCCAAGCTAGAATGCAGACAGCCCTGTTTTTGGCTTGACCGTTCCAAGGAGCCCTGGCTGGTTTCTTCCGTTGGGACCATCCTGTTGGGACTTTCTTATTCCCTAACATGAGTCTTGACGCTGGGAAAGCTCTCCCATCTGGAGCCCATATGTCTAGAACAGAGAACTCTACTCCTCAAGAGCCCAGAGAGGGAGCTCATGATCTGCACCGTGAATGCATCAGCCTTTGGAAAAACCTTCCTGAATTTTCTCATGCATCCATGTGAATGGAGAGATGAGGGAAGTGTCTAGCAAACAGGGCACCTAGGGAAGAGAGATTCTAAAGGACTCCTTTAGTGTTGGCTAGTTTAATAATTTGGGGACACAGCTTAATTCAATAGATACACTGCAAGGCCCTGATTGGCCCTTTTATGGCCAGCATCTGCTTTGACTGACTAAGGCGTGGACCACAGCATTGCCAAGGAATTGGCCCCTCAGAGAGCTGGGGCACAGCGGAGCAGTAAGGACTCCTGCTTCTGCCCTGCCTGCCCCAGTTTTTGTGGAAATCATAAGGTGGGGGAGGGGGTGAGCAGGGTGAGCTGGGAGCAAAGACTCATTTTGGGACTCAGCCATAGCAGGAGACAATTCATAGAGCTTTTGGAGTCCTTTTCCATCCCCCTCTTCTCAGCTTGCCTTCGTTCCCTTCCCTGGACACAGCCTTCTAGGAAAAAAATCAGGAAAGCGGTCATGCTGGCCCCATTGGGTGTTCAAAGCTCCTGCGCCCAGGGCAGACGTAGACACAGGAAGTGGGGCGCTGGGGGGCCGGCTGGGTGGAGGCACATGTGAGGAGCCCCGTCCGCTCCCGGAGCTCACGGCCGGGCGCTGTAACGGATGGGCACGTCGTGTTCCGGCTGCATCAGCCCGAAGCCGTACCTGCTGAGGTCGAACTCGGGGATCTCCACGTCTGGGTTGACCAGCTCCAGGTCAAAGTGCACCAGCACAAGGAACACGAATCTGCAGAGAGACGGCGTTGAAGGTGTGCAGGACTAGAAGACTAGGGGGCTTCTCTGGAATAAGGCAGGAAGGCAATGGCCTCCTCCCGAGTCCGACACCAGCTCTCACTTCCGGGAAAAGGGGGAGGAGAGCGTGAGAGCACAGGTGGTTCCTGCCCGCCGAAGTCCATGAGCTCCTCCCCGTCTGCCAGCCCCTGTGGCTCGGGGGCCCACCCGCCAGTTCTGCCGTTGGGCTGTGAGCAGAAGTGACAGCGGTCGATGCCTCGGTCAGCACGAGACTCTCAGTGTGCTCTCTGGTGGCTGTGTGGACCTCGTGTCGTGGTGGTGCAGCGGGGAGATGGGATAGAGCCTGGTCCCTGAGTCTGTGTGTGGAAGGCAGGGCCCCCCCACACCCACAACCCACTTTGTGAGTGGGAACTAAACCCCTGTTGTCACAGGCCACTGAGATGTGGGGGCTGTTGTTACAGCAGCATCGCCTGACTCCTGACTCAGTGATCCTTTACGACTCCCCCAGACCAGAGTCCTCCCCACCCCCTGCGCCCCACCCAACTCCTGGAACGCTTACTGTCTGCTCCAGTCAGGGCTGCTGCAAAGCCAGCGGCTGCCTTTGTGAGATTGGGAAAAGGCACCCCTGCCTCACGACCTCTTACTGCCGCCCGCGGGAAACCCGTCCTGACAAGCACGCAAGCCAAGTGCACGATTAACCCGGGTGCCGGCAAATGCAGCGACAGTCCCACCTGGGACCCTGCTCCTGCCCGCCTGCCTTATCGCACTTCCCACCGCCTCTGTCCGTAGGGTCTGGACGGCGTCTTCTGCCACTGAATGTCCCCCCACCACCCCCACCGTGACCCAGGTGCAGGCGTGGGACTGAGAATATGACAAGGATGCTCTAATCTCACAGAATTCACGAAGAGGAGGAAGGCGAGGACAGAGCAAAGTCCACGCTCTCGACAGCAGAGCTAGGCAAACGTGGCTCTGCCTCTTGACCCTCATCAAGTTTCTTTCCCACTCTGGGCCTTGGTTTTCCCACCTGCTCAAAGAAAGTCAAAGAGGCGGGCTGGGCCCCTCCCAGCTCTGAAGCTATGGGTGGTGGAGAGTGAGTTTATAGAGGGCGGGGAGCTCTGCACACACCTGGCGCCTCCCCTCACCCAGGTGCATGATCATGGTGGCAAATAATCTGGCCTCCAGAGTCAGTGCTGGACTGACCCCTACGGAGCAAGGTTGCACGACAGGTAAGGGAGATCAAATAACAAATTGACGAATTTACTGAAATGCGAGGTGCCAGGCGCTGTGCGAAGCATTTAGTATCCGAGATCTTTTTATCGGTCCAAACACTTTATGAGGGAGGAGCCGCAGTCAGCTCTGTGCCCACACTTCTGAACACGTGAGTCTGTTCCAACGTGATTGGTGTGCTGAGGCACCAGGGAGGCTGAGGCAAATTTCCCACTTGCGCACCTGTTTCGTGTGCGAGAAGCACGAGAAGAATGCAAAGCCGCACCCAGCTGGACCGACGGTGCGGGAATCCACAAACCCGCGCAGGCACGCACCTAAACTCTATCCACCAGCAAGCTGGGCTCACGGGGCGGCTCGTGCGCCCCCACTGATAGCAGGTGTCCAATTGCAGGGGCCCCGCCTTTCACGCTTCACAGCACAGCTGCAGCCCAGCCACCGCCCACTTCCACAAACTTCACGTGGTTTTCAAAGTGAAGCGTCATATTTACGGCAGCGCTTAAGTAGCTCTCAGCCACGAAACACCTGTAAGCCTGTACGACCATCTTCCCTGGGTTCTTAGCTTGCATGTGTCACTAGGAGGTTTTTGGTCCGTCGGGCCCCAGCCCCATTTCCCCCCACAATCCCTGGGGATTTTATCATGTGGTTTCACGTGGCCGTGAGTTTTAGGAATGTAGCATGAAGGAAAAACTGGCTATATTAGGAGCTCCATTTCACTGCCGAGACAACTGAGCCCAATAGGTTAATGTAATGTGCCCATTCACTTAGCACAATGCCTGTGTATTAGTAGTTACAGTAATAACTAGCACTTACTAGATACCTACAATGAGCCAGGCAGTGGGTTCAATATTTCACAAGGCCCAATTCCTTTGTTCTGACACCCCTGGGATACAGTATGATCGGTACCCCCAACCGGACAGTTGAGGACCCAGGCACAGCTGGCCACTCAGCTTACGATGACACAGGGGCGGGACGGAAGGACAGAGCAGATGTCATAACCCTGGCCAGATCAGTGTGTGGTCCAGGCGCCATGGCTCTTGGGATCCAGGGAAGAGAATTTATAAGGCACTCAGGTCCACAGGCATTAAAATAACCAAGAGGGAACAATGACGCTTGGCCAGTTCCTGCTGAGGGGGCTCTGAACGTGCGCAGCAGCCACAGACAGCCAGCAACGGTCAGCCGCACGCAATGTCCCGTGTTTAGTATCTGGACACCAGGTCTGGAGGGAAGAGCTCCCTGCCAGATCAATGTCAAAAGAGACCGGAAGTCTGGTTTTTATGTGAGATCTTCTGATTCTTAAAAGTTAGCAGACATTTTTAAACACACAAATAAACAGATCTGTGGGCAGGAGATGGCTCATGGGCCGTTTGGAGCCTCTGCCCATGTTCCTGGCTGAGAACCCTGGTCTCCGGAGAGGAGGGCGTGTGCCAAGCAGCCAGAGCAGAAGCCCCCCCACAGGCCCACACCCCCCTCCACTGCCCCCACACTCACTGTTTGATGCTGCTAATGGCGTACGCCTTCCCCAGGCACTGGTTGTGGCCAGCTCCCCACGGCATGCTGTAATTTTTCAGTCGCTTCCCGTCCTTGTAGAAGTCTTTCTTCTCTGACCCATCCGAGTTCAGGAATCGGTTATATTTAAATACCTGAAACAGGAAGGTCCGTTTTCCGACTCCACCCCCACAACACGCACGCCCGAAGAAAACTCTGTCAGGATGATCCCCGAAGTCTTGTTTATAAGAGGAAAAAACTGAAAACACAGTAAAGGTCAATTGACAGGGGACTGGTTAAAAAATTACGGCATCCGTTTAGAAGGTTGAGTGTGGTCTGTGCGTGATCACACAGAATTTTTTAGACTGGTTGTTGAGTGAAAAAAGCAAGTTTCGGAATAGCATGTATTGTGTGGTCCTGTCCACACACCTCTCTATTCATATGTGTGTGAGTGTGTTGTGTGTTTATCTGTAAAGGCATAAAAATAATTTAAAGGATACACTCCAAACCATTGTTAGGGAAGTCTGTGGAACTGCAGAGTAAAAGGAATAAAGGAAAATTTTTGCTTTTAAACAGATGTGTCTGTATATTTCTACTTTATAAGTATATATTACTTAGGCAGTTTCAAATTTAAAAATTAAAATGATTTTTAGAGGTGCCTGGCTGGCTGTCAGTAGAGCATGCAACTCTTGATCTCGGGGTCATGAACCCAAGCCCCACGGAGGGCACAGAGATTACTTTAAAAAAAAATTTTTTTTTAAAGAGAATGCCAGTTTCCTTTGGTTACATTGTAGAATGGTAAGGGGGGATTGTATCTGAGCACAGGGCTTGGCACAGAGTAGGAGGTGAATGAAAGATGGGTGGAAAATAGGTGAATGGATCAGTGGATAGAGAGATGGAAGGGTGAATTGATGGATGGGTGGGTGGATGGATGGATGGTGGGTGGGTGACAGATGGACAGATGGGCAATTGGATGGATGGGACAGAAGGGTGGGAGGATAAATGGATGGGTGGATGGGATGGACAGATGGATGGATGGATGGGTGAGTGGATGGATAGGTGGGTGAGTGGATAGGATGGATGGATGGGTGGGTGGGAGAGGTGGGGGAATGGGAGGGGTG
>NC_048230.1:56860751-56896047 GCF_002007445.2 Ailuropoda melanoleuca | reverse complement strand
GTGGGGGAATGGGTGGGTGGGTGGATGGATGGATAGATGGATATATAGCACAGGGCCTGGCACACAGTAAGCACCCAAATCTGTTAGAAGCTGTGAAGGTTTGATCCACCTCAAAGTCCAGGGAGAGAGAAAAGTATTGAGAAGCTGACATTGTAACATTCCAAAAAAAGGAAAATTGCTCAGCTATCGCTTACAAAGCACTCCCTGCGTGCCAGGCACTGTGAAGTCCTTTCTTACATGTCCTCATTTAATCTTCCTGACAACCCTGTAAGGCAGGAGCTATTATGAGGTCCATTTCACAGGTGAGAAAACAGACACAGAGAGGTGAAGTAATTTGGGCGTGGTCACACAGCAAACAAAGAGCAGAAGGGGGCTGCTGCTCAGATTTGGCTAGTTCTAAAGCCACTGATTTCCCCCCGCCCCGGTCCCCGGTATGTAATTTACCTCTGGGTCTGTGTAGATTTCCGGGTCTCTCTGGGGACTCAGGAAGGGAAAGAGGAGGAGGCGGTCTCCACGTCGCAGGCTGAATTCCCGCCCGTCTGCCATGGGCAGGGCCAGGTCCACCACAGCCTCCCGGGTAATGAAGGGCGCAGCAGTGAGCCTGAGGCTTTCACTCAGCACACTATCTACAGGGCAGGTACCAGCAAGGGTCAGCAGCTTCCTCTCACACACTCAAATGCCACCCCCAGCCCTCATTTTACAGAGGAAGGTGGGCAGGCTCAGAGAGGGTGCATGATTGCCCACCATCACACAGGAGGCCAAAAAAGGCCAAGTGATGAGATATGATTGCTATGGTCCTCAGACTTGGATGTGAGGGTCTGGGTCTGACTCTAGGAGAAGCTGTGAGGGACTGTGGGAGCCAGAGAGATATCAGAGGAGACCAAGTTGTTTCTGCCTGCCCAGCTTACATTCCCCATCTGGAAACAGATCCCTGGTTTTCTTCTGGGGACCACCCCTCTCTCACTTTCAGAGGTTGGGCTGTTGACTTCACTCCCAATTCCTTGGGCTGTGTGTGACTGGCCAGTCAGAGCATCCCGTGCCTCTGAACCCTGTAACTGGCTCAAGATGGGCATATAACTCAAAAAGGACCAATAAGACACATTCCTGGGACTTTGGGTGGGAATGTCGCAGAGAAGGGCACCCTTCCGGGGCTGACAGCACATCAGCCTGGATCTGCTGATGGCCTTCCCGCAGGCCTGAGACTGGAGCCAACCCAGCAGAGCAGGGCTGAGGGAGGGAGTACTGAGTCCTGATGATGTTGTTAAAGCACCTGGGTCCACCTATGCCTGAAGCTAGCTATCCTCTGAACTTTCAAGTCAATGCCCTCAAAAAAGTCCTTTTACTTCAGCCAGTTTAAGTGAGGTTTTTTGTCAATGGCAACCACAAATCTACTGAGTCCACAAGTCCTGGACAGCTGAGACAGGGCATAGAGATGCCAGGTCTAAGAAGACAGGAGGTCTAGGGGGACCCTAGGTCAGAGGATGCCGATGGACCCTGGATGGTGGGAGCCCATGCTGGGAAGGGCTTAGGGTGCCCATGATGACTCAGGCTTTGGGGCTAATTTGGAGCGTCTGCCTCTCTCACCGAGCACAGGCATGCTGTCCAAAACCTTCTGGGGGAGGGTGGTCATCTGCGAAATGGGCTGCTCTGCTCTGGAGAGGAGCTGCTCGAGCTCTCCACGGACAGCCGCCAGGGCCTCGGGGTTCTTGAGGAGGAAGAGCAGAAGCCAGAAGGCAGCAGGACCCATATTCCCCTGCAATGAGAAGGAGACCATTATACCACCAACAGCGCAGGCCTGGGGCAAGAGCTGACCACAGACACAGCCCTGGCCAAAGCACAGAGGTTCCCACGCCTGCCAAACATCTAGGCATGACTCATGTTTATGAGTCACAGCTCAGGCCGTGGCCCAAATATGCTCTGGGGTTTTGGTGTAGCCCAATGCCTATTTCAGGGCTATTCTTGGCATCCCTGAACTTAAGCAAACTCATTGATCTGAGCTCACACAGGTAATCTTCATAGCTAATTGGCGAAGAAGGGTCAGAAGTCAGAACAAGGTGTATCAGTTAAGAGTATGGTTAACATCTGAGGATAACTGCATCCTTAGCCCCAATTCTCCACCCTTCCCTGTATTGACGCCTCTCGCCGCGGACTTGGCACTTCCTCCCTTCTCAGAGCCAGAGGGGATTTTCCCAGCCCTGTGAATCTGTGACTTGCTTTGGCCAACAGAGTGAAACCGGACTGAGAGCAGCAGGAGGAAATCTAGGTCTTAAGAGACCTTGTGTGTGTCCACCTGCCCGGCTGGCTCGGTGGTCCCACAAGGAAGACACGAGACACGGGGCAGAGCCAGCTGTCCAGCTGAGCTAGTCTACAGCATGTGACGCCCAGCAGACCCACAGACAGTTAAATCAGCGCTCGTCAGTGTGGGCCACTGGGTTTTTGTGGTTGGCTGGTACACAACCACAGCAAACTCATGTACCATCTGGACATCTACTTTCAAATTTCTGAGTATTGTGTGCATATAGCACAAAGAAGCCACAATCAACAGGGACTGTGAAAGCGAGTAATTTCTTGAACAAAATTACGTAAGAATTCCCAGTAGTTCAGGAATTAGGAAACTGGATAAAATTTCTTGCTCCAAGACTTCTGCCTTAGCTGAACGTTTTAATACTGAGGTATTTAGCATGTGGCTAAAATGGGTGTGCGGTTCCCTGAAACAAGCTCCAGGAGTGGGTGGCATATCAACTCACCTCGACTGGGGGGATGATTTTTGTCCACCATCCAGTCTTGATCATGTTAATAGTCATTACATCCCATATTTCCCCTGTAACTCTATTACAGACGTTACCGCACACAGACCGAAGGACATTTGCACAAGGATATTGATCACAGTGCTGACGTAACAACAAGAGACTGGAGGCAATCTCAATGTCTATCAATAGATCAATGAGATAAAGGATGATCCATCCTCAGGATGATGACACAGGAAGTCGTTAAAGGCAGCTGGCTGGGCGGCTGTGTGTGTACGGATGGGACTGGAGCCAAGGTGCACGGCAGCACGACGTGGAACAGGGGTTCACTGTGCCCCCGCTTGTGCGTACGTTTCAAGAGGGATCATACGAAGAAGCACAGACCGGCTCTTGAAGGAGCCTCTGAGCCAGAAGCAGGGGGCATGGGGGGCGGGTACTGATTTTCACTGCATATGTCTTTTTGAACTGTTCGACTTTTTTTAATGGATGCAGTACTTTAAATAAAAAGATTTATTTACTTATTTTTAGAGAAAGAGGAGGAGGGGCAGAGGCAGAATTACACATCTAACTCTTGATTTCAGCTCAGGTCATGACCTCAGGGTAATGGGATCAAGCCCCACGTTGGGCTCTGTGCTCAGTGTGGAGTCTGCTTAAGACTCTCGCTCCCTCTCCCTCTTCCCCTCCCCCTACTCTCTCTCTCTCTCTCAAATAAGTAAATCTTAAAAAAAAAAAAAAAAGAACCTTCCTCTTGATAAAATGGGGATAACATGTTCACTCTGGGGGTGTCCACAAGGGTCCCGAGACAGGATACAGGCGACCCTCACATGCTGGGCACAGAGTCGGTGCTCAGAAGAGGTTTCCCCTCCCAGCACTCTTCCTCCCCCTCCCCAACGTTGTTAGAGAACAAGGGAGAACCTGGACACTCTTGAGATTTCCTCCAGCACCTCAGGTCCAGCAGAGACAAGCAAGGTCACTCACTGTCCACCACTTAAATAGCCAGGGGAGTGTAGGTGATGAATAATTCAGCCTTGGGTTAACTCTGCAAAGGCCGTTTTCGCTCTCCCCGGCAGCGTGATGGGGGCCGCCACTGAGTAATTACGCAGAGGGAGGGGAACGTGAGGCTGCTCAGTGATCTCTGCTTTCAGGAAAAAGCTGTGGCAAGTTAGGCAGGTGGCAAAGACTGCCTTCTACCCAGCCGCCCAGATTTGAGAGTGTGCCCGTGTGTGTGTGTGATCACACCACTACAAGAGACCTTGAGTTCACTATCCTGGAGGTTGAGTCTCCCATAAGGCCTTGCCTCAGTTTACCCAGGATAACATGTCCCATCTAGCCTCATCTCCTACCCCAGCAGCCAAAGTCCATTCACCCCGCAGCACCTGTCCACTGCTCTCCTTTTTCGGTGAAAGGCGGTAGCTGACCTCCAGGGGGCGCTCAAGGTGTACGGGATGCGGCACCCAGTGATTCTTGTGCGCCCCTTNGGCACCCAGTGATTCTTGCGCGCCCCTTTGTGGCCACCTCACCACACAGTCAGTAGGCGTGGGGGACACCTGCAGCCCTGCCTGCCCCGCGTTCACTCCCTTGTGGTGGGTAACAGCCCCATTTTCCTTCGAAGAATTACCTCCCCTTCACTCTCATCACCCTAGACCTCAGGTGCAGCCATGTGACCCGGGCTGGGCCACTATGAGTGATGTCCTCAGAGGGGACGTGTGACCCCGGCTGGGCCAGTGAGCACCACGCCTGGGGTTTCTACGAGAATCCCAGGGAAGCAGAAGCCCTCCTCCGCGGGGACTGCCCCACAGCCAGGAGGCGCTGACGGCCCTCACTGCCACCAGCTGGGGCTGGAGCCACCGCAGAAGCAAGCAGAACTGAAGGAGGGGAGATCACAGGTGACATTTCTTTTCATTTTTTATGATTAAAAAAATGTATTTTAAGGATCAACATGGTCGCCCACTGCCTAAAGGCTCAGAGCTGGGAGGGGAGCCTGGACTGTTGTTGGCAGGCCTTTGTGAACTCTCTCTCTACCCACCTGGTCCCCTCAGAGCCAGCCTCTTCCCTAGCCTGGACCTTGGATCTCTAGGACCCTGGATGCTAGAGCCTTCACTGACCCCTCCGTTAACATTCCTGACTCCACTCTGATCTGACACTAACTACACCATTTTGCCACCTTGGGGAACTCTTTCTGCACCTGGCCTCCGGGGGGCCTCCCCCCACCCCCCTCCCAGCCTCCTGGTAACTCCCCCTCCGTCTCCTGCGCAGGCTCCTCCCCATCCTTCCTGACCCCTGTGGCTGGAGAGGCCCAGGACTTGGTCCCTTCTCCATCCACCTGAGCCCCCGTTGTCTCCAGTCCAGTGGCTGCTAACCCCAACCCTGCACTGCCAACTCCCAAATGCACATCTCCCTCCTGGAGCTTTACCCTGAACTCCAGATTCTTCTTTACTCCAGGTGTACCCCCCCACCTCCCACCCAGTTCTCTGTTTCAAACTCAGCACACCCAAAACCAGCCCTCTGATTTTCTTCCCCCAGACTTGCCCCTTCTACTATCTTGCTTATCTGTTAATAGCATCTTCATCCTTTCTGTTGCTCAGACCAAAACCCGGAGGCATCCTTGTTGGTGCCCTCTCTCAATGTCCAGCCCAACAGCAAATCCTGTTGGCTCTACTGGAAATGTGTCCAGAAAGCACTCTCTCCCCCTCTGGCCCTCTGCGCCTACCCTGGTCCAGCACCACCCTCGCTTGCCTGGATACCACAGTGACCTCATCTCTAGTCTCCCTGACTCCACTTCTCCCACTACAGCCAGTTCTCAGCAATGATCTCTCTAAAGCAGATGGCAGGCCACATTGCTCCTCTGCTCAGAGCCCTTGAAGAATTCCTTTCTTAGAGTAAAAGCCAAAGTCCTCCCCAAAGCCCACAGGGCCCTGCCTGGTCTGGCACCTACTATCTCTCTCATCATCCTTATCCCTGCCTCAGGGCCTTTGCACTTGCTGTGCCCCCTGCGGATGTCCTCATCCTATGTATCTATATGGCTCCCCACCTCCCTCCCTTCCTTGGAGTTTCTGCTCAGATGTCATCTTCTTGGTGAGACCTTCCTTAGCCACCCTATAAAAGCAGCCCCTCCTCACTGCCCTCTGCTATTCCCTGCCCTGCTTTATCCTTTCTCTGCAGAACTTGACTATATTTTAATATGCTTACTTGTTTATCAATTGTTCTCTCCCAGAATATCGCTGCTCTATCCCCAGCTTCTAGAACGGCGCCCAGCACACAGTGCGCCCTAAGTATCTGTTGAACATGTTTCCTGAGCTTTAGTTATCTCTGAGCATGGTTACGGGCTTGGCATCGTCCCTTCCTCTCTGCCTCACGGCAGCACCTTGAGGAAGGGACTGCGGTCTTCATTTTACAGCTGAGCACACCGAGGCACCGGAACTTAAGTGACTGGTTGGCCAGGGAGTGGCAAAGTCAGGATTCAAATCCAGGCAGGTTGATCATAGGGCCCGCGCCCGAAACCACTGGGCTACTCAGCATCTTGGCCCTGTTCTCAAGACTCCAGCTCTTGAAGCGTCTTTCCACCTGCCTGAATTCTGCACACTGCCAAGGACTCAGAATCAGAGGATGTCCTGTCCCCAAGTCGTGCTCAGTTCTCCTGGCTCTGCCACAGGCTGTTCCCCAGACTTTCTGCCACTCAAGCCCCCAAGCCAGCATCCAGTTCTGCTGACAGAGGTCATTCGGCAAGGGATTCTAGGGGCAGTTTGGAACTCCAAGTCTCTGCCCATAAATATGTTATTAGGCACTAATGGGGACCCAACTGCTGATTAAACCCATCCCTTGCCCCTTGCCAGCCTTTGCCTGCAAGGACAGTTAATGGCTCTGAGAGAAAACTAAAAATAAGTTGCAAGTCGATGGGAAGGGAATTACCTGGAAACGTCAGTGTGTGCAGTTGTCCCTGCTGAGGAGGGGCCAAGAGAAGGAGCGGGACTCTGGGGTCCAGGAGAAGACGGAAACCAAGACTCGAGAAGCAGCATCCTGAGCCCCGCTTTTTCTCTCCCCGCTCTCTGGTCCATTACAACATCCACTGACGCTGTCTTCTCTGTTTCCAGAATCCATCTACTTCTTCATCACCTCCATGGCCACCACCTGGTCCTACCACCACTGTCTCCTCATTGGTGTCCCTGCTTCTGCCTTTGCTCCTCAGATCCTGTCCCTCCTCTGCTTAGAACGCTCCCAGGGCTCCCACCTCACCCAGAGAAAAATCCCAAGTCCTTACTTACTGGGACCCACAGGCCCTCCATGATCTCTTCCCTCGCTCCCAGCACCCCCCTCCCCGCCACCAGTGATGTTTCGGCCACACTCAACTCCTTGCTGTTGCTCAAACACTGGGTATGATACAACCTCAGGGCCTTTGCACTGGCAGTTTCCCCCACCTGGCAGGCTCTATCCCCACATCCCTCCCAAGCTCCCAACATCAGCTCTTTCTTATCAGCCAAACGTCTCCTCAGAGAGGCCTCCCCGACCACCACATTGGCTACAGTTGACCCCCAGAGTGTCTCTGTTCATGACTCCATTTTACATCCTGCATATCCACATCTAAAATCACCCTATATATGTGTTTTCGTGACTGTCTGCCCCACCCCCAAAGCCAGCAAAAACATAAGCAACAAGAGCGGGTCTTTGAGGCCTATGGGAAGTACTCAAAGGAACTTTTAAATAATTCTTCAAAATGACTGTTCTGCATTCTCCAAAAATGTCAAGGTCATGAAAAACAATGAAAGGCACAGGAACTGTTCCATATTAAAGAAAACTCAAAAGACAGAATGACTAAATGTTCCGTGTGATCCTGCATTAGATGTCAGACCAAGATGAGCCATAAAGGACATTACTGGGACAACTGGAAAAACTGGAATAGGGACTGTCTATTAACTAATGATCATGTATCTGGGTTAATTGTCCCAAATGGGATCATTGTACTGTGTCATGTAACGGAAAGTTCTTGCTCCCAGGAACGTACGCTCAAGTAATTAGGGGTAAAGAGCCATGATGTCTGCAACTTATCTGCAAATGGTTCGGTAAAATAATCACAGTAGGACAGAGGGGGGAGGGGAAGGCGGAGGAGGGGAGAGGGAGAGACAGAAAGCACATGTGATAAAATGCTCAAAATTGGGAAATCAAGGTGAAGTGTATCTAAATGTTTATTAAACTATTCACACAGCTCTCAGTCTGACATTCTTCCAAATTAAAAAAACCTGAATACGGAATGAACGATGCCGTTCATGCTCACGGTCTGACAGTCTGGGAAGTCAGGGAACAGACCACTGGGTCTGTGTTCACACACCCACGCCCACACTCCTGCGGACACACACTCCCAAATGCACACAGCCATGCACGGGCACTCGTACGTACACGCGGGTCCGCGTGTGCCCGACAGCACGCNATTCTTCCAAATTAAAAAAACCTCTGAATACGGAATGAACGATGCCGTTCATGCTCACGGTCTGACAGTCTGGGAAGTCAGGGAACAGACCACTGGGTCTGTGTTCACACACCCACGCCCACACTCCTGCGGACACACACTCCCAAATGCACACAGCCATGCACGGGCACTCGTACGTACACGCGGGTCCGCGCGTGCTACGTNGACAGCACGCGCACGCTCACGCGCACACCCACGCCCACCTGCGTGGCCCAGAGCTGCAGCACCATGGCCCGGGCCTGCATGTCCTCCGACACGCCCGTCTCCTGCAGGTGCAGCAGGTAGCTCTCCAGCCAGCTGCTCCGTTGGGCCCGTGCGGCCAGCCTGGCCGGGGACAACAGCTTCCACAGGCGACCTTTGACTCGGCACGCGTGGTCCTTATCGCCTGCGGGGCCAGAGCACAGAGGGTGGGGGTTAGAGATCTCCTGCCCCCACCCCCCAGCCCCGGGCCACCCAGCCATGAGGCCAAGGGTCTGCTGGGTGTCACTCTTCGGGGGTGAGGAAAGAGGCTCCAGGGAAGGCCTTTAAATGCTGACCTGTTATTCTCTGTCTCCCCCACCCCACCCACCGCTCGCGGACAGGAGTGAAGGGCCTCGTTGGTTTTATCCGTCTCCGTGTCTCCAGCACCTGGCCCACAGTCGGTACTCAACCCATATGCCTTAAGAGAATGGTGTTTCTTTTTTTTTTTTTTAAAGATTTTATTTATTTATTCGACAGAGATAGAGACAGCCAGCGAGAGAGGGAACACAAGCAGGGGAGTGGGAGAGGAAGAAGCAGGCTCATAGCCTAGGAGCCTGATGTGGGGCTCGATCCCACAACGCCGGGATCACGCCCTGAGCCAAAGGCAGACGCTTAACCGCTGTGCCACCCAGGCGCCCCGAGAATGGTGTTTCTTACGCAGCAAGGGAAGGAACACAAACAGAGCGGCATTCTCCCTTCCCAGGGTCCGATCCCCAAGCAACGCCAGCCCGCGTGTGTGGGGGGGCCCTACGAGCAGGCTCAGCACAGCGGCATTTGGGAGACACCGGGAAATAACCTAACCGCCTTCAAGATGGGACAGACAGGCCTGAGGTCTCCAGGGAAGGCAGGCAAGGGACCATGCGGAGCAGGAGGGGTGGGGCAGCGTCTGCTCAGCTCCAAGGGCCTGACAAAGAAACTTGGCCCAGCACGGCCAGGGAGGCTGAGTTTTCAGAAGACGACGAAAAGCCATAGGTTCATATGGAATCTTCTCCTGTTTCAGCCTCTAAGCAAGACCTGCGCATCAGTTCGCAAGCCACAGAAGCTCCTCCGAAGGCCAGCTGTGGCCCGCCGATCACCAGTTAATAGTCACCATGAATAAATGCCGTGCAGCGGTGGAAACCGTGTGCAGACCCAGACGGGCCCGCAATGGCAACTGTCAAGGGTGTGATGCCAGGCGCTCATTACTCACACGCTGTGGTCACGCTACAAGACGATGCGGTATTCACACATGGATGTGCAAATAAAAGATTCGGTTCTTCTGAAATCACCCCTTGGAAAAGCAGATGTTGCTTTGGCTTGTTACAAGAATTCCCAAGCATTGGAAACTTCCTCATTGGCTGTTCGGAACCACAAAGCAGGGTTTCAGGACGGCCCATTCACCCAATGGTCCGAAATTGGGTTGAATATCACAGGGCGTTTGAAAGGGTGGAAAATGTAGGCTAAACTTATATGAAAATATACATATACTTTAAGCATCTTANTTTTAAAGATTTTATTTATTTATTCGACAGAGATAGAGACAGCCAGCGAGAGAGGGAACACAAGCAGGGGAGTGGGAGAGGAAGAAGCAGGCTCATAGCCTAGGAGCCTGATGTGGGGCTCGATCCCACAACGCCGGGATCACGCCCTGAGCCAAAGGCAGACGCTTAACCGCTGTGCCACCCAGGCGCCCCGAGAATGGTGTTTCTTACGCAGCAGGGGAAGGAACACAAACAGAGCGGCATTCTCCCTTCCCAGGGTCCGATCCCCAAGCAACGCCAGCCCGCGTGTGTGGGGGGGCCCTACGAGCAGGCTCAGCACAGCGGCATTTGGGAGACACCGGGAAATAACCTAACCGCCTTCAAGATGGGACAGACAGGCCTGAGGTCTCCAGGGAAGGCAGGCAAGGGACCATGCGGAGCAGGAGGGGTGGGGCAGCGTCTGCTCAGCTCCAAGGGCCTGACAAAGAAACTTGGCCCAGCACGGCCAGGGAGGCTGAGTTTTCAGAAGACGACGAAAAGCCATAGGTTCATATGGAATCTTCTCCTGTTTCAGCCTCTAAGCAAGACCTGCGCATCAGTTCGCAAGCCACAGAAGCTCCTCCGAAGGCCAGCTGTGGCCCGCCGATCACCAGTTAATAGTCACCATGAATAAATGCCGTGCAGCGGTGGAAACCGTGTGCAGACCCAGACGGGCCCGCAATGGCAACTGTCAAGGGTGTGATGCCAGGCGCTCATTACTCACACGCTGTGGTCACGCTACAAGACGATGCGGTATTCACACATGGATGTGCAAATAAAAGATTCGGTTCTTCCGAAATCACCCCTTGGAAAAGCAGATGTTGCTTTGGCTTGTTACAAGAATTCCCAAGCATTAGAAACTTCCTCATTGGCTGTTCGGAACCACAAAGCAGGGTTTCAGGATGGCCCATTCACCCAATGGTCCGAAACTGGGTTGAATATCACAGGGCGTTTGAAAGGGTGGAAAATGTAGGCTAAACTTATATGAAAATATANTATGCCTTAAGAGAATGGTGTTTCTTTTTTTTTTTTTTTAAAGATTTTATTTATTTATTCGACAGAGATAGAGACAGCCAGCGAGAGAGGGAACACAAGCAGGGGAGTGGGAGAGGAAGAAGCAGGCTCATAGCCTAGGAGCCTGATGTGGGGCTCGATCCCACAACGCCGGGATCACGCCCTGAGCCAAAGGCAGACGCTTAACCGCTGTGCCACCCAGGCGCCCCGAGAATGGTGTTTCTTACGCAGCAGGGGAAGGAACACAAACAGAGCGGCATTCTCCCTTCCCAGGGTCCGATCCCCAAGCAACGCCAGCCCGCGTGTGTGGGGGGGCCCTACGAGCAGGCTCAGCACAGCGGCATTTGGGAGACACCGGGAAATAACCTAACCGCCTTCAAGATGGGACAGACAGGCCTGAGGTCTCCAGGGAAGGCAGGCAAGGGACCATGCGGAGCAGGAGGGGTGGGGCAGCGTCTGCTCAGCTCCAAGGGCCTGACAAAGAAACTTGGCCCAGCACGGCCAGGGAGGCTGAGTTTTCAGAAGACGACGAAAAGCCATAGGTTCATATGGAATCTTCTCCTGTTTCAGCCTCTAAGCAAGACCTGCGCATCAGTTCGCAAGCCACAGAAGCTCCTCCGAAGGCCAGCTGTGGCCCGCCGATCACCAGTTAATAGTCACCATGAATAAATGCCGTGCAGCGGTGGAAACCGTGTGCAGACCCAGACGGGCCCGCAATGGCAACTGTCAAGGGTGTGATGCCAGGCGCTCATTACTCACACGCTGTGGTCACGCTACAAGACGATGCGGTATTCACACATGGATGTGCAAATAAAAGATTCGGTTCTTCCGAAATCACCCCTTGGAAAAGCAGATGTTGCTTTGGCTTGTTACAAGAATTCCCAAGCATTAGAAACTTCCTCATTGGCTGTTCGGAACCACAAAGCAGGGTTTCAGGATGGCCCATTCACCCAATGGTCCGAAACTGGGTTGAATATCACAGGGCGTTTGAAAGGGTGGAAAATGTAGGCTAAACTTATATGAAAATATACATATACTTTAAGCATCTTAGTTACATTTTCAAATAATGAGCTCCATATGCTGTTCTTTCACCTCTAGACCCTTCAGGTGATAGCCTTCGCAGTCTAAAGCAATGAGCCCAACTGTTCATCAACTACATTGTCTTCCTGTGTTTCTTAACTTTGGGGGCACTGGAGAATCACCCAGGAGCTTTGAAATCTGTGTGCCCAGGTCTCACCACAGAACAATCTTGCCAGAATCTCGGGGGGTGGGACCGGGCACACAGAGGGTTTCAGCAGGTGAGTAGAGGGGATAGGAAGTGCTGAAGTGCCCATTCTGGATGCTTCTAAGAGTCATCCGATGAAATATCTAAAGGAAACAGAAATGTAACACAGATTTGGAAATGACTGGCATTCTCTGAGGTCTGACAGCACAGCTACAAACCTTGAATATCACTGTCAACACAGCTTTTCAGGATGACTTTAAAAAGCAACACAGTATGAAAAGACAACCAGCAGAATGAGGAAAAATATTTGCAAATCATAGATCTGATAAGGGTCTCATATCCAAAATATATAAAGAATTCCTATGATTCAACAACAAAAATCCACCCCCCATCTCTCAACTCAGTTTTCAAAACCTGTAAACTGGGATAACATGAGTTCCCACGCAAAGGGTTATGCAGGAATTGAATGTGTTAACCTATAAAGCACAGAGAGCGACGCCAGGCATAGGCCTAGTAAACAGTAGCTATATTATTAAATAAAGCTAATGAATGTTAGCAAATTGTTAGTCCATGGAGAATATATTCACGTACTGTTTCTGTAATTAGGAAATAATAATTTGTGAAATAAACAACACAGAGTTCGCAGCCAGGGAGACCCAGGAAGAAATCCTAGCTCTGTTCCTTCCTAGAAAGATGATCTTGTACAAATCATTTGGATCTCCGAGCCTCAGTTTCCCCATCTATAAAATGGAGGAAACCTATCTCATCAGGAGGATATAAAAACACAGAACACACTTGGTACCAGAGGGGCTTGGTAAGTCATACTTGCTACATTCTTGCTGTAATTATAAGGGATTATCAGCCCCAGTGTAATGATTCAGTTCTGTGGTTCAGAACTTCCAGGTCCATGTAACTAGCAATGGCACTGGTTTCAAATCCCAGACCTCCCATGCTGTGTGGCCTTGGCCAAGTCCCCATCTACCTCTGGGCCTCAGTCTCCCCATCTGTAAAACAAGAGGCTCAGACTAGAGTACCTCTCAAGTTTTTCCTCAGAAGCCCATCTGTTCCCTAGGAACCTGGGGGCACAGTCCAGAAAGGGACATATATTTAAAGTCTTGTGTTTTCCCTTTGAGATGTATTAGATTTTTGCATCAGACTCTGTATTCTTTAAATAAGAATGCCTTTCCCCCCAGAAACAATATTCAAAGAAAAGAGGCCCCTCCCCAATAATCCAGTGAAACAAATGTTCCAGCACAGTTAGCTTGGGGCTCTATTTAACTGTCCCCAATTCTCTCCCTATGAGAAGCGCCAGACTCAGTGATCTAAGGGTCCCCCAAAGGGTCCATTTTCCTTTAAAAAATGTTTATACTTTTAATAGTGGAGGAGGAATAATGCACACACGGTAACAAAATTAAGAAAAAGAAAGAAAGCCGCTCTAAGAGTTCAAATGGGCATCTTCATCCCATCTCCACCTCCTCAGAAACAAAAGTCTCTCCATGTTCCCACATTCTTAAAAAACAGGGATGTTAACTAAACTTATTTTGGTGCTCATTTCACAATAAAAATAAGTCAAGTCATTATGCTGTATGCCTTAAACTTATACAGTGTCATGTGTCAATCATAGCTCAATAAAATGGGAAAAAATTAGAATAAAAAAACCCAAAATATACTCCCTCTTCTGCACCTTTTTCGTAAGAGATTTCAGCCTGTAACAGTATATCCTGTTCTGCTGTACAGTTGCACAGTTTTCCTTTATGTGAATGCATAATTTATTTCAACAGTCCCGACTGGGGAACATTTAGGCTGTTTGCAGCATTTGCTATTACAAGCAACGGGGCAATGAATATCTTTGTGCATCTCTAGACATGTGCAACTATTGCTGTAGGATAATTCCTAGTAGTGGAAGTTCAGGATCAAAGAAATGAGCCTGTCTGTTTTGGTAGGTTCTGCCAAATCACTCTTCCAAAGAGGCCGCACTCTTCACAAGCCCAACAAGGTCTGGGGGCAGCTTTGTCCACCAGCCTGGAGCCCGAAGATGAGAAACGTTCCCCGACACTGCCACCTGCTGCCCACACTGGGAAATGCAGCCTTCCTATACTGAAGGAAGCTGCTCCCTGAAGGACCCAGGGTCCCTGGTAGCTTCTGCATGGAAGAATGGGCAATGGAGAAACCACTCTTTACTGGAGAAGCAACTGGTGCTGGGATATGCCAGGTGCCTTGTCAGATGCTTTACACACAGGATTTTGCAATCAGACCAAGTTTTCATTTTGCTGGCTCTGCCACCCACCGATCGTGTGTTCCTGACAAATGACTTCACCTCTCTGAGCCTCGGCTTCCTTACTTGCAAAATGGGTATAATAATGCCAACCTTCTAGGGGCGCCTGGGTGGCTCAGTTGTTAAGCGTCTGCCTTCAGCTCAGGGCGTGGTCCCGGAGTCCTGGGATCGAGCCCCACGTCAGGCTCCTCCACTGGGAGCCTGCTTCTTCCTCTCCCACTCCCCCTGCCTGTGTTCCCTCTCGCTGGCTGTCTATCTCTGTCAAATAAATAAATAAAATCTTAAAAAAAAAATAATGCCAACCTTCTAGCCTTGATGGCAGGATTCAATGGGACAGGGAGTTGTCTCTAAAAGGATGCAAAGAGGCAATTCACAGAGAGGCAAAGCAGAGAGCTGGTGAAACACGAAAAGCTGTTTTATCACAGTGGTCAGGGAAATGCCCATAAAGCCAGATGCCCCTTTTTTGGCCATCAGATTGGCAAGGTTTTAAAGGCTGATGACAGCTTGTTGACAAGGTTGTGGGGAAATGCAAATTAAAATAACAAGTTACCCGCCTCTGCCCATCAGATTGGCAAACACACAGAAGGACTGATAACATCTGGTGGGGAATGAGCAGACTCCCTCCCTTCGGGCAGGCGTATGAATTGCTCCGTGGTTTTGGAAATGATGTGGCAGCAGCTAACAAGAATTTTAATGTGCATGCCCTTTGACGTGGCAAACCCATTTCCAGGAAACTGTCAGAGAGGAATAAAATCACCAGATGGTAGAGAAGATACAAGTACAATGAAATACTATAATAACCACACACACACACACACACACACACACGCACAAAAGGAAACAATTATAAATATCCATTGGAGGGGGATGGCTGCCTAAATGCTGGCAAGCAAGAGCTACAAAGATATCTCAATTCTTCTTCATGTTGATTTTATATCTTTCTACTTTGTTAGAGTCTTTTTTGTTTGAGTTAGTTTTATCACAGGGTTTTCCCAGCCATAGCGTCAGATCTTCCGCACACAAGGACAGTTTACATCTTCTTTACCCATTCTTATACCGGTAATTGATTTCTCTTATCTAATTGCACTGGCTAACACCACTAGAAGATGTTTGTATTGACAGGGAAGAATATACAGCTATAGTGTTAGGTTAAAAAAAAATCAGGGGCGCCTGGGTGGCACAGTGGTTAAGCATCTGCCTTCGGCTCAGGGCGTGATCCTGGCGTTATGGGATCGAGCCCCACATCAGCCTCTTCCACTATGAGCCTGCTTCTTCCTCTCCCACTCCCCCTGCTTGTGTTCCCTCTCTCGCTAGCTGTCTCTATCTCTGTCAAATAAATAAATAAATAATCTTAAAAAAAAAAAATCAAACTGCAGACAATAGATACAATCCCTTTCTAAAATACACAGTGACACTCTAGATATGTCTATTTGTCTCTATCATAAAATACAGTATTCCTATAAACAGTGTGAATATATACCAGCATGTTAACACTGGTTTCCACAGGAAGCTAGGCTTGGAAGAGTATTATTACTCTTACTGTCTACATCTTTGAATTGTTAACCATAAGAATGTTTCCTTCTTTTTTTTTTTTTTTAAAGATTCAATTTTTTGTTTGAGAGAGAGAGAGCATGAGCAAAGTTGCAGGAGAGGGACAAGGAGACTGCCCGGTGAGCAAGGAGCCCAACACGGGACACCATTCCAGGACCTGAGATGAAGTCAGATGCTTAACCGAATGAGCCACCCAGGTACCCCAGGAATGTTTCTTTCTTATTTTAAGCTAATTTAATATGTTAAAGATTGTTTTTAAAAAATACATAAATAAAGGAAATGGGGTGAGCTGTTGAGAGCACTGAATGAGGCCACGCTTAACCTAGTATCTGGCTCACAGAAAGTGCTCAACAGAAGAGTGTTTTTTCTTATTACCTCAGTCATTCCTAACAGTCACCCTGTGAAGAGCCTATTGTTCTCCCCATTTTACAGATGAGATCGCTGAGGCCCAGGGACAATATGCAGGATACAGTAAACCACCTCGAGTCATCTGAGCTGGGAGTCTGTCTCAATCACTCCCTTCAACTGCCCTTCCAGAGAAAGGACCTGGGGCAAAAAGAAGTTAAGTAATTTGCCCAAAGTCATCAGCGCAGAAGCCCAACAGTAGGGATCTGAATCCAGCTTTTGCTGCGAGTGTCTGAGTCCAGGACATACACTAATTCTCAACTTTCCCATGGCACTTGTCATACATGCAGTTTCCCAGCCTCCCTGGAGACTTGGATTCCACTGGACCAGGATGGGGCTTAGGGGCTGGTTACATTAACAAGGGCCCCAGAGGGTTCTTCTCACTAGGTAGTTTGAGACACAGTAGCCAGAAGGCAGTGCAGCCCAATGGTTCCCATGGCCCCGCGCACTGAATCCTGCAGGAACCTCTTTACCAATACGGAGTCCCCTCTGGAGCCACAAAAATAAATGGGGTGGATTTTCACAAACCCAAGTGGAAATACTTGAGATGTGGGGTTCCCTGAACATGCTAAGTGGCAGAACAATTCCTTCAGGTGCAAGATCAATGTCATAAGAGCGGAGGGCTGGTAACTAAGAGAAATGAAGGCATGTGTGCCATGAAAGACACGGACAAGAACGGCCTAATTCACAACAGCCCCAAACTGGGAATGATCCAGATATCCATCAACCAGGGGATGGATAAACAATGATCCAGATATCCATCAACCAGGGGATGGATAAACAAATCGTGGTACATTATTCTAACAAAATGCTATGCTACAATGAAAACAGGCTACTGATACACACGGCAACCTGGTCAAAGTTGACAGACTAGAAGCTGAGTGACAGAAGCTAGACACAGAAGGTCACATGCTGTCTGATTCTATTTATGGGAAGGTCAAGGAAGGTAAAACTAATCCGAGGTGAAAGGAACCTGTACAGTGGCTCCCTCTGTGGGGTGGATATTGACTGGGAAAGGACATGAAGCATTTAGATTTACCTCTCAGCTATGCATTTAGGACCTGTGTACTCTCCTCTATGAAAATTATATCTCAGTAAAAAAAGTAATAAAAACCTTTAAAAATAGGATAAAAATAACACACAACGAGGTCTCCAGGCCCTACTACAGATGTGCTCTTTCCGCCAGGAACCTCAGCTCCGGCCCGCGCCTGGCCCCTCACCACTATGCTCTTGCAGGGATCTCGCTGCTTCCCAGGGTGAAAGAATGTCCTTCTTCTTAGGTTGTCTGTGATCCTTCAGCTCAAGTATGGGCTCCCCCTGAGTCCCTCCATCTGTCCCACCACCCCACCATGACCGCCGCAGTGCTTACCCACTGACAGGGAGCCACGCGCCAGTTTGGGGAGCAGCAGGTCGAGCTGGCGGAAGGTGTGGAAGACATCAGCTGAGTGGGTGCGGTCCTGGGCCTGGCTCTCATGGGTACGTGGCAGAGCTTCGACTCCGTACAGAGTTAGGTAGCCGGCTCTGCGGGTGGCAAACAGGGGATCAGGGGGCAAAACCCTCCCACAGCCGCCTACAAATTTTCCTTCATACGCGCAGCTCATGAGCACCTGCTTTTCCTGCTTTATGACAGACTGTTTGGGCCAGGGAGTCAGCAAGGGAGAAAACAAAGCCCTCAGGGAGTGTCCCTCTCGTGCGGGACACAGACAGCAGGTGACAGAGGTAAGTGAACAAGTCACCTACCAGCTGGTGCTCAGAGATGCAGACAAACAAAGCTGGCTGGAATGCGGGGGAACAGTGAAGGGTGGGGAGGGGCTCAGAGTACAAAGAGCAGAGAGAGGGGGTTCAGGGCAACATTCTGAGCCAGGAAGGACATGCAGGATTGAAGAGCAGTAAGGAGGTTGGTGAGGCCGGAACAGAGTGACTGAAGGGACAGCAGGGCAAGATGGGGGCACCAATCAGAAAGAGGCTACTGCCCCTGGAGAGGGAGTCAGGGCAGGCTCCCTGGAGGAGGCAGGGTCTGAGCTGAGCGGGGAGAAGGGACGAGGGAAGGGGTGCGAGCCAAGGGCACAACCTGACCAAAGGCTCAGAGCTGAGGGGGCAAGCATGGTCTGGTCAGAGAGCTGCCACCTGTCACTGGTCCAGATGCTGGAGCTGGAATGTGTGGGGACAGGATGGGAGCAGCCAGGGGGGTGGCGGGGCTAGTGACACAGGGCAGGGCAGGGGGCTCGGTGGCCTTGGGGAGAAGGCTGGGCTGGACCTGAAGAGCGCTGGGGGTCTGAGAAGGAAGGACGGGGACTGGCAGGGTGTAGACAAAGGATGAGACACGGGAGGAAGTATGAGTCCTCATGCATGCACACACACGTGCACACGCGCACACACACACACACACACACACACACACACACGCTGCCCACAGGAATGCTCTTAAAGAAAGTGTTTTCACCACCAGCCACTTGTAAGTGCTCCAAAAGCCCAGCCCCTCTGGCCTCAGTCCTGGGAGAAAAACCACGGGTTTTCACTTTTTCCATGTGGTGGGAGGGACTGGACCTCCACAGAGATGCCACGGGAGCCGTGACCTGTCCCTCATCAGTTTCTCCTCGTCCCTGGAACTCCCAGGAGAGGGACTTTCTGGAGGAGAGGGTAGAAGCAGAAATGAGGGTGGGTGGGGGCCAAGAGGGGCTGGTCTAGTCCCACTCCGTCCCTTATCTGTGCAGCGCGGGCTCACAGCAGATCTTCGATGTTCAATGGAGGGGTGGACGGGTGGATAGAAGGGTGTGTGCATAGATGGGTGCATGGGTGGGAGGCTGGCTGGCTGGCTGGACGGGAAAGAGGGAGGGAGTGTGGGTGATGAATGGTTAGAAGTTGATCCCAAGAACACTGATCTGGGAGAAACTATAGGACCGTCATGATTTCGAGTTCAGTCACCCAGGCTACTACCGCGCCACCTTTCCCCTGCATCCCTCTCCCTCATCCGGCCTGCCTTCCATGCCCCGCAGAGATGGAGAGCTCATGACCTGCCCATCCCACCGCACTAAGGCAGCAACCCTTCCTTCAGAACAGCAGACCCTCCCCAGGGCACACCTGTGCCTCTGCGTCGTACTTGTCGCCCTGCCCCTCCAGTCGTGCGAGGCCCTGGGTCCCTGCTTTCCACACCGGTGGCCCCACTTTCCTTACAGCAGAATTGTAAAGGTGCAGTCACAAACTGGATTCAGTCCACCAACTTGTTTGGTTTTGTTAAGAGCGTTTGCATAAACAAACTCAACAACTGGGAAAACTGCACAAAATCTGGAGGCCCCCTCATCTCATCTTGAAAAAGGAGAGAATCTGCCCCCCCACGGAGCCTGCAGTCCCACCTAGTAACCCTGGGCAGCCAGGGGGTCGCAGCCACCCACTTACCCAGGAACGAGCTGGGTCAGCCAGCCCTGGGGTCTCTGGTCCCATTTGCAATAGTTTTTTCCTTAAAGCAGAGAACCATCTTCCTGTGTGTGTGTGTATTTCTATCAAAAATAAGCAATGAAAAATAAACCATGAAAACCCCAGTAAAACCCAAGAAGGCATGAGGTTTCCCACTGTGGTAGTGAAGGTCCCTCCCGTGGCACCTGCATGTCAAAGCGACATGGGTGGGACAGGGCGGGAGACAGAATAAACCACGGTGCAAAAACACACATGACCTCTAGGTGGCGCTAGGAGCCAGGAGAAAAACCACGCTGGCCTGGCGCTGGGTAAGGGGAGGCTATCCTACTAACTGGGGTGTCAGGAGAGGCCTCTCTGAGGAGGTATCACTTGACACGTGAATGAAGTGAGGTGAGGGCTATGCAGACATGTAGGGAACAGCATTCTCAGGCAAGGGAAGAGAAAGGGAAAAGGCCTTAGGGCAGGAGGGGGCTGGGCTGGGGCCGGTCAGGCAGGATCCTGCAGTCGGGGTTAAACTTTGGATGAGACTCAGTGAGGCAGGAGTGCCACGGGACAGGCTGGAAGGCATGAGTGGTGGCATCTCATGGTTTGGGCCCACAGCTGCACCTCCTGTCATCCAGCTCACTCATTCCCTTCCTACCTCAGGGGCTGCACACGGCACTAAAAAGGCCAAGCCCACCGGGCCAAGAAACAGAAACTCCAGCCCAGGCCTGATCCTGAAGACACAGGGATCCATTTATACATGAACCCCCACCCCACCCCCAACACACACGGCTGTTACCACGGATGTAACAGACTTGGCTGCCACCACACGGTCCCCACCTTTCCCTAATGCCACAGCCTCCTCTCTGACTTTTCTCACACAAGGACATAGGGTGACAGGAGCGGGGGACGTGGGAGATACCCTGCTGTGAACTTGCTGTGTGGTTTTAGCTGTTCCTCTCTGGACCTCAGTCTCCCCCAACCCACAGTGACGGGGTGGACTGGACCAGCATCGCCCAGAGGAATTACAGCCCTGATGGTGTTTGCACCACTCCAGGTGACAGGAGAAAAATGTGGGCCACTTACACAGCAAGGGTGTGCTTGAAAGTGTAGGCTCCGCAGGGCCGCCTGGGTGGCTCAGTCGGCGGGGCGACCGACTCTTGATTTCGGCTCAGGTCATGATCTCGGGGTCATGAGATCGAGCCCTGCATGGGGTTCCGTGCTGAGTGTGGAGTCTGCTTGAAATTCTTTCTCTCCCTCTGACCCTCCCCCTGCTTGCTCACTCTCTCTCTCTCTTAAATCGATCAATAAATAAAATCTTTATAAAAACACAACAACAACAACAGTGCAGCCCGTCCATGACCCCAAACGACGAGACTGTGGGCAAATGCCTTAGGCTCTCCGGGCCTCAGTTTCTTCATCTGTCAAATGGGGTTTGTAAAGTTCCAGCCTCGTGGAGCTGTCATGAGGGTGAAAAGTGTTAACACACATTGAACCTACCTGTGAGCACATACGTAGGTGTCATAAATGCACCTGTGTGCCCATGTGTCTGCAAATGCCTGTCGTTTATTCTGAAACTGTGTTTCCAATTTTTTTGAAGCAGTTGAAATGGCCTTTGGTATCTGAAATGCTGGTCAGTTAACAGCACCACCAGAAATCCGCAGGCTGTCCCTCCTGCGCTTTCCCATCGCCGCCTGTACCCACACTCCCCACCCCAGCCCCATCAAACGCTCAGCAGGTCCTGTCAACTCTGTCAACTCCGTCCCCCAGAGCTACCCCTTTGTCGCCATCTCCCGGTCAGCTCTGGGTCTGAGCTCCTGTTCTCTAACCCAGGCAATGTCAACAGCTCTAAACAAGCCCTCCTGCCTCTCGGGCCACACCCCAACCCCAAGGTTAGGCTCCGTCTACAGCCAAAGAGAGCTTTAAAACCCAAGTCCAATCATGTCGCGCCCCTGCTCAGACCCCCAGTGCCACTCATCTTACTTAGAATAAATTCCAAAGCCTTTCCCGGCCTTGAGGCTCTGTGAGACCTGGTTTCCGAAAGCCAAGTGCCCTGACCTTATCTTAACCCCGCCGCCTCGGCTCACTGGGCTCGGCGCACTGGCCCTCCGGCCAAGCGTCCTCCTACCTCTGCCACTCTGCACCAGCTGGCTGTTTTGCCTACAGTCTCAGCATGGGGGGCATGTGTAGCCAGCCCCCAACTCTGAGGCCAGACCCTCAGAGAAGCCCCCTTTTCAGTCTGGTTAGAAGAGCCCTCCAGGCGCTATCACCCCATCTGCTGATCCCTGCGGCCGTACTTGCCAGTCTCTGACATACCCGCCTTTATGTATTGGTATATGATCTGTGTCTCCGACTCGTGTCAGCTCTGTGAGTTTCGGGTCGCTGTCCTTCCCCTGCTGCATGCACAGTGCTTGGAATCGTGTCCATTGCCGAAGGAAAGGACACTGGGTAGCGCAGTTTTTAATCTAAGTTTACAAGATCTGATAAAAAGTTAAAGTCCTGGGTTGTTCTCCCAAACATTGTGTTTTCCTTGGAAGCCACAGGACAAGACGGTCTCTAAAACCTCGTTCTGCTGCTCCCTCTCTGGACGGCTGAGAGGCCCCTTTCCCTGACCTATGCCTCCTTCACAACTCATAGCCTGAGCCGGGCGAACACCTGGGGTCCCAGATACAAACGGTCTTCTTGTAGTCTTTGCTTTGCGTGTCGCAAGCTGCTTTCCCACCCATAAAGTCCTCATGGTTCCCACGGCCACTATTAGTGGCTGACCCAAATCCAGAGAGCTGGGCGCCACTCCCGAGAGGGGGCGCCACCCTGGCTCACCTGAGCAGGCAGCTGTAGGAGAAATCGAGGAGACCCATCTCCTGCCAGCCACTGGCCGCTCCTGTGGTGTCGCCCAGCAGGACAGTGCGGAGGTTGGTATACATGGCGTCCATGAGTGCCTGGAGGTCCCTGTGGAGGAGGGTCCTAGGGCGGGGAACAAAGTAGGGGTACAGCTTCCAAAGGGAAACATGTGCACATAGGCGCCCCCCGTCCCCAAACCTCAGGACCCCAGGGCGCCGGTTCCTCGTTGGCAATGGGGGCCTGTGGACAACTGGCATAAACACGATATTATTATTATTATTATCATCATCATCATTGTGAATAACAGCGGCAGGTGCTCTTTATTGTGCCAAGCGACATGATCTCATTTCATCGTTTGACAACTCAAGGGATCACAGTTACCATTACGCCATCCGTTTTACAGACAGAGAAACTCAGGGACAGAGAAGAATGTGACCTTCCCAAGGTCACACAGCCCGTAAGTGATACAGCTGGGACTGAAACCCTGGTCCGCCCAACTCCAGAGTCTGAACTCCCAACTGTGACAGTCTGTCCCTCCTTGGGACACACAAGCTCGGATAAGGAACCCACCCACACACTTCTGGAAGAGAGAGAACTAGCAAGACAACTCTCTCCTTGCGATCCAAAGTTGGGGACACCTGTTGGAATAAAGCATCCCCCGACCGAGGACTGCTAAGACGTGACCCTGAGTGAAGGCCACATGAGGAATAAGGTCATCTGGGCTGGCGACCTAATCTCACAGCGTGTGCCTGGGAGTCCGGCAGGATGTGCGGCTGAAGCGGGAAAGCCCTCCATACGGAGCCTCTACAATACAGAGTCAACACCGAGCCATGACTGAGCACGTGATTAAAAGCCAACAAAATGGGATCTTGTATCTGAGGTGAAGGCCCCTTTGTAACACAGGCAGGGATCGAGACCAGAAAAGGCCCCGCGGCGGCAAGCACAGTGTCCCGGCACCATAGCCGAACCAACGCTCAACAGCGACACCTCGCGGCAGCAGGGAGAACAGTACTAGGGTGCCGACCCAGCTCTCTGTCCCCCACCTGCTGTTTGGAAACAGGATGGACCCCTGTAGACGGAGAAAGCCACTGGGTTCTAGGATAACTCAAGAGGGAGAGGCCTCCAGAAGGGTTCCATGAATTCCCAGAAAGTATAAGCTTTTGGATATTCAAGCTGAAACGCTGTTGAAGAAACAACAGACATGACCTATGAGATAATGTGTAAAAGGGCTTATCGCAGTGCCTGGCACATTGTAAGTGCTCAATAAATGGGAGCTGGTATAACAATTGACTAATCCAGCTGTTCCCCAGACCCCACTCCAAGCACTAGTCCTCGATGGAGACAGCAGTCCTTAACAGATGTGGGAGCCATGCCCAGAAGACCACATGCTGGCCGATGGGAAGTTCCCAGGAATTCTTAGGGCAGACATCGGAGGAAAGTAGAGTCCTCCCTGGGAGGGGGGAAGAATGCAGTGAACTGGGGATTCTTATTGCTAATGGGACCCGATGGTCCCCTCTAGAGCCCAGGACACTTGGGCTCGAAATACTCCTAGCAGCCACCTTACAAAGCCAAGGTCAGACTGGTCATTGATGTTCACCTCATACTCTGGCCTTTCCTCAGCTTTAGCAGCCCTGCAAAACCCAGTCTTCTAGATGCTTTTCCTAACCCCAGGAGGTTACCCTTTCTGGAGATGGACCACTAAGAATTACCATCAGACTGCGTGAACTCTAGCAGCAGACCCAGAGTCTTATTTCCTCAGTATGTCAGATGGAGGAGACTGGGCTGTGGAATCTGCAGACCTGGGTTCAAATCTCAGGGGTGCCCTCTACTAGCGGTGGACCGTGGGTAAGTCACTTCACTTCCCGGAGTCTGTTTCCTCAACTGTAAAGTAGGGACAGAAGTACCTACCTCTCGAGGCAAGGATGGCACAAATAGCAAAGTGTCCCTATCAAACACCCGGCATCCGGTAGGTGTCTTCAAACAGTGATGGGCATCGTTCTGCACCCCCCACATCTGGACGGTGACTAGTGTATAGTAGGTCCTCAGATATTTGCAGACGTAACGAATGCAGACTAAATGTGCTCACATATCCTTTTGTTGATATAATTACTCCTTATATTTCAGGACCTGCGTCACTTCCTTGCTGTGTGACCTAGAGCAAGTCACTGCTATTCTCTGGTCCCAGTGTCCTCGTCCATAAAGTGGGGCTGTGAGCGACTTACCCTCCAGCATCGCTGGGAAAACTAATGAGATCACAGAATATGGACTCAAAAATATGGATCACCCCACCCACCTCCCTTCCTTTTACAGATGAGGAAACAGAGGCTCAGAGAGGGCAAAGGACTTGGCCAAAGTCACACGACTAGGAAGTGGTAGAGTTGGGATTTGAATCCAGGTCTGGCTGACCCAACCCCTCGTCTCCTCCTACTGAAACCAGAGCTTCCTCTTAAAAAGGAATAAAGATGAGAAGACCCTTTCTTCAGTCCAATTCTTTTGGGCTGTTTTTTTTGGTGTTGTCTTCTCAAAACGAAATGCCTTCACTGGACGCTGCTGTGGAGACGAGCTCAGGCTGCACAGCACCGGGGCCGCGCAGGCAGAAAGCCGCCAGCCCCTCCCGGCCTCCCGCAGGCACCCTTGCAGCCACTCACGGTTTCATCTTGGCCTTTTCCTCACTGGGACTGTAATGTGGGAGCTGCACGTCAAAAATCCTCTCCATGAGGAAGACGGCATAGGCGTGGAAGTCCAGCTTGGCGCGAGGCTCCCACACCACCACGTCGTAGGAGTGGGGGTCCAGGAGGACGGTGACATACCTGCCCCCCACCAGCACCTGTGGGCAGTCAGCAGGGATGAAGTGAGGAGAGCTGCTACGAACGACAGCAGCTCTCGGGGTCGGGGCCCACCCTGTGCTAGACACTCAGCAGACCGTGTCCTCTCAGCCACCCCTCACATGAGGCAGGGACCACTTATGGCTGTAAACTGAGGCTTAGAGAGGACACGTAACGTGCCGGAGACCACGCGGCTGAGACACGGCAGATTGAGGCCTGGCATTCGCTTTTCTGCACCAAAGGCTGTGCTCTTAACCATCTCACTCTTAAGTACCTCTCATTATCATCTTGGTTCCTGCCGTGTCTCCAGCATCCAGGAGAGAGTCTGCCCACAGAAGGCGGCAGATGGATGGCAGGTGCGTCGTGGGTGGGTAGACGGACAGATGGATGAATGGATGCTGCTGGGTTAATGCGAGTGCATGTGTCAGCAATACCTGCCTTGTTGGGGGGCTGAGCTCTGAGAAGAGCCTGCTGCCCAAGGAGGGAAGGAAGCAGGAGGGGAGAGCTGTGAGCCCATCAGGAACAGAGGAAAGGGCATTTCCCGCAGATGTCTGTTGGGGTCACACAATCCCAACCACCCACTGCCTTGGCCCTGGTCCCGAAGCATGATCTGGGAGTCACGTTAATCACACTCTCTTATAAAATACAGGCCATCAGGTCACAATCTCAGGGTCGTGAGATGGAGCCCCGCACTGGGCTCTGGGCTGATTCCCTCTCTCCCTTGCCTCTGCCGCCCCACCCCTACCCTCCAAAATAAATAAACAAATCTTTAAAATATAGGCCAATATCCAAGAAAAAATGTTACTGAGGGGCGCCTGGGCGGCACAGAGGTTAAGCGTCTGCCTTCGGCTCAGGGCGTGGTCCCGGCGTTACGGGATCGAGCCCCACATCAGGCTCTTCTGCTATGAGCCTGCTTCTTCCTCTCCCACTCCCCCCGCTTGTGTTCCCTCTCTCGCTGGCTGTCTCTATCTCTGTCAAATAAATAAATAAAATCTTTAAAAAAAAAAAAAAAGAAAAAATGTTACTGAACAGACTGTAAACAGAAGCCTGGGTGGGTAAAACAGAAGGATATCATCAGGGAATGCATGCTGGATAGAAAGATGAATGGATGAGTAGCTACAGGTTAGCTGGAAACTAAAAGTATGGCTGCATGTTGGGTACATAACGGCAGGATGCTCAGTGGATACTGGGTAAAGGGACTGAAGGACGAACTTTGGATGGATGGAACTTGAAAGGATACACGGAAGGTAGATGGATGTGGTGGCTGTTTGGAGCTTGAAGGGATGGATGGATGGATGGAGATCTAAATAGGTGCACATAGAATGGACAGACTCTGGATACTGAATGGATAGGTAACCGGATGTTAGGTGCAGAGTGGCAGAGGGATGGAAGGATGGGTAGATAAATGGAAGTTGGTAGAAACTGAGCATATGGGGGTTCTGTGAGTTAACTGCCCGACTCTTGATCTCAGCTCAGGTCTTGATCTCACAGTCGTGAGTTCAAGCCCTGCACTGGGCTCCACGCTGGGTGTGGAGCGAACCTATTTATGAAAAAAGATATTGACCATATGGATAAAAACTGGATAGACGTTAGGTACACGAATGGAAGGATGCTAGATAAATTTGGGTAGACAGATGACGGACAGAGTTGGATGACAGACAAATGGATGGATAGACAGATGTTGGATAGGTATATGGAAAGACAGATGAGTGAATAGAGGTTTGATGGGAATGGAATATTTGAATGAATGTTTGGTGGATATTAGGATGGAAGGATGCTGCTTATATACTGAGTAGACAGGAAGAAGGATAAATGTCGTATGGATGGATGTTGGGCAGATGGAAGTTGAATGGATGAACAGAGGTTGGATGGATGGACATACAAGAGCTGGACAGACACGGAATGACTCGATGCTGGGAAGGTGCTAAAGGGATAATGGAGCGATGGATGTTAGTTAGGTGCTGGCTTTAGCGAATAGAAAGTTGGTAGGACCACTGGATGGGTGGGTTAGTACATGGAAGGATGTAGAAGGAATCTGCCAACACCAGGTACGACCAGCTGCTCATCCGCTTCCCCCCCGGAGATGCAGGAGGCACTTACAGTAAAGATATCACCGTGCTTCTTCTTCATCCTAGTGAGGAAGCTGGCAGCATCTTTCCCAAACTCCAAGGCATGGCCCAACCAGGGGATACTGCCCAGGTCCAGGGGAGGCTCGCCGGGTCGCCTGCAGAAGCCACAGTACTTATCAGTGTTTGATTAAGCAGGGAAGAAGACAAAGAGTGCAGGGCATGGGGTGTGATTTTTAAGAAGAGAGGGCAGAGAGGGCTTCCCTGACATATTTGAGAAAGACCTGAAGGTGGTGAGGGAAGGAGCCACACAGATATCTGGAAGAAGAGCCTTCCAGGCAGAAGGAACAGTAAACACAAAGGCCCTGAGGCTGCATCATGTCTGGTGAGTTCCTAGCACAGTAAGGAGGCCAGTGTGGTCAGACTGGAGGGAGCGAGGAGAAACAGCACAAGCCGGGGCCAGACTGGTAACGGATGCCAGACCACGCAGGGCCTTGGAAGCAGCTGTGATGGCTTTAGCCTCTCCCCTGAGGGATGTGGGGGCCATGGGAGAGTTTCGAGTAGCACAAGGACATGACTTGACTTAGGGTTGTTTTTTTGTTTTTTTTACAGGATCCTTTTGGCTGCTGAGTAGACGATGGATTACAGGGGGCCAAGAGCAGAAGCTGGGTTATCAGCAGACATTACCTGATAGGGAGTCCAATCACTTCCTTGTGGATGGGAGAGCTTTCTAGAACTCAGTAGTACAAGGACACAGAGTTCTCTGCATGAGCCAGCCTGGACAGGGCTTTGGTCATCTCATGCTCCCTGTCATGCCCACAGGGAAAGGAGAGCACGGCGGAGTAGCCGAAGATAGTGGAAGGACTGGCCTCATCACTGACCCCTGGCTGCCCCTGCCCCACCATCCTCTGGGGGAGGGGCTGTTAGCTCGGGAGAGCCATATCACCATCATGAAATGGGCCTCCCAACAGCGCAAGCCTGGTGCTCATGGTGGACCCCTTCGTGGTCCTTAAACCCAGACTAGGACCAGGGTTTCATCTTAGAATTATCAGAACCACAGGGATGCAGAGAGCTCCCGGCCTGCTGAATGAGTGAGTGAGTCACCCGGTCTCTGCTCACCGTGGAGTCATTCACTCGCTCACCAGCTATTAACTAGGAAGAGATCTCCTGCTCCCCGTGCTGGAGACGGCAGTGAACGGGAGAGCAAGGCGCCAGACTTCACAGGCCTTCCATGCTCATAAGGGGAGGCAGAACAAAAAAAAAAAAAAAAGAAAGAAAGAAAAATCATTTCAGGGAGTGGAAAGTGTGATAAAGAAGATAAAGGAGATACAACTCAACAGTGAAAAGACAACCCAGAGGCACCGGGGTGGCTCAGTCAGTTAAGCGTCCCACTCTTGATGTTGGCTCAGGTCATGATCTCAGGATCGTGAGATCGAGCCCTGCGGAGCTGGGCGTGGAGCCTGCTTGGGATTCTCTCTCTCCCTTTCCCTCTACCCCTCCCCTCGCTTTCTCTCTCTCTCTCAAAACAAAACAAATAATCCAATTTTAAAACGCACGAAGGCTTTGACTGGGCAGTCCACTAAAGAAGAGGTTCAAATGGCCAGCAAGCATCTGAAAAGATGCTCGACATCATGAGGCACTTGGGGAAACGCAAATCAAAACCACAGGGTGATACCACTTCACACCAAGATGGCTATAATCTAAAAAGAAAAAAAAAAAAGAAAGAAAGTAACCATGGCAAAGACGTGGAGAAACGGGGAACCTCCCGTATTTCTGGAGGGAATGTAAGATGGGGCAGCTGTTTTGGAAACTAGCCTGGCAGCGAAAGGCTAACAGTTACTCTACGACCCCACAATACAGCCCAAAGAGCTGAAAACATAAGCTTGTATGTAAACCTGTATACCATGGCATGGGGGCCGAAAGATGAAGTCAACCCAAGTGTCCATCGACTGACGAACGGATAGACCAAATATGGCCTGCCCGTACCATGGACCGTTCTTCAGCCGTAAAGGGGAATGAAGTAACGATTCATGCCGCCGTGTGCAAGAACCTCAAAGCCGTCCCGCTAAGTGAAAGGAGCCAGACACCAAAGGTCATACACTGTATGATCTATTTCTATGGAATGTCCGGAAAAGTCACCTCCATAGAGATGGAAAGTAGATTAGTGGTTGCCAGGGGTTGAGGGGAGGGGAGAATACAGAGTGAGTGCTAAAACGGGGATGGAATTTCTTTTGGGGATGACGAAAAATATCCCAGAGTTAGGTGGTGGTGATGGTGGCACAACCCTCTGAATATTTTAAAACCCACTGAGCTGTATACTTTCAAAGGGTGAATGTTAGAGTATGCAAATTATAGGTCAGGAGAGTAAAAAGAAAGAAGGGTGATAGGACGCAGTGAGGGGGGCTGGTTTAGGGAAGGAGTCTGGGAAGGCCTCCCCACGGAGGCACCACATGAGCAAAGACCAGCAGGATGAGAAGGGAGTGCAGTGGAAGAGTGGGGAGAAAAGGATGTCAGGCAGTGGGAACAGCCAGTGCAAAGGCCCTGGGGTAGGAGCATGCCTGTGGGGCTTTCAAGACAGCAGGGGCTGGTGCAGCTGGAGTGGAGAGTGTGGGGGTGAGAGGCAGGACATGACCCATGGCCAGGGTCAGGCTTCTACACGGGGTGCCATGGGGAGCCCCTGGAGGGTTGGAAGTGGGAGCTGGGAAGAGATGTAGTTATGCTTTTAAGTCACAACACAGAGACTACTGTGATCCTCCAGGAGAGCAACAATGGAAGCGGAGGTGAGGCTAGCATCCGACTCTCCCATTTCCAGGACAGGGGGCTTTTTTTTCCCCTAAGTCACCTTTGGGGGGATGTCCAGGCTGCTGCCAGAACTCCCCAGTGAGCCAGGTGTTATTTCTGGCAGCTTTCATCGTTTCCCAGTAAAGTCCCAAGGAGGCTCAGACAAAGGCAGGAAGCTGGGAGCCCAGGCGTCTGGCTCCTGATGTGGTTGCTGGCTCTTGGAGGCGGGGCCCTGAATCCATCTCTAGCCAAGGCCACATTCCAGAGTGACTCAGCCGTAGATCAGCAGGGATGAAGGAGTCTCTATTTTGGGGTCTGCGGCCTCTAGCCTCACTCACTGACACCCGTACTGTTTTGAGGCACTGCCAGGCCCTGGAGAGGAGAGGGGTAGGGCTGGACCCTCTCATCCCCAGCTCCTGCCCTCACAGCCTGCCCTTCCTGTTTCAGATTCCAGGACACCTTTTCTGATCCCCCCTCCCCACCACCGGAGCTTGAAATCCCATCACATGGGTTCCTCCCCAAACTGCCCACTCCTCACTCACATCGCCAGCCTCACCACCTGTCCCGTCTCTCTCCCACTCAATGCTCTGCAAATCGGGGGAGAGAGTTTAGGATGGGTGGGACCCACCTCTGTGCCCTGAGGTATCACACCGACCCCGGGACGGAAGGGCCATGGATTTAGCACCCGTTGCTGACCCCGACACTTACAACAGCACCTGGCACAGAGCAGGTGCTTAATAAACGCGTGCCAGACGAATGATTCATGTATACAGTTGGTGCTCAAGGAGCAGCACCTGCCCCCCAGAGTTGCTGAGGGGGTTAAGGGACTCTGGATGGCCCAGAGCAGAAGTTGCACCATTGAGCTGTGCAGTATTGATGGACTGTTCTCTGTCCAGTAGTTTCACCTCAATTCAAAGCCTTGGGCTCTGGGGGGGATTTAATGGGGGGAGAGCAGGGCGCTGGTGTCAGCCACCTGAGCTTCCATTTAGAGTCCTGGACCCATCCTTTCCCAGAGCTCACCCACAAGCTGTCTGCTATTAACACTCTTCAGCTCCCCACCCCCTGCCTCTTGCCTCCCACTGTGTAGGAAAAGCATGTGGCCATTTTGCTCTAGTTTTTGAAACCGGCACCGAAGGTTCAGAGAATTCTCAACATCATAAAGAACAGTCAGAGCAAGGATACTGATAGAACAGATGCCCATCGGAGAGGCAACAAGGAGCGGTGGGGACTGTGGCCAGGCTGAGAGAGGGCTCTTCTACCGAGTCCCCCGCAGGTGCCGCATCATTGTCCCAGTTTTCATGAGAAGCTGGAAATGCGGGGTTTTGTGTGTGGGACCCCCCAATTTTCTCCTCCTGCACCGTGTGGCATACAGCAGCCCCCCTTCTGTGCTGAATCCGGCCATGGACTACATTTGGTGGCCTCTGGTTAGTGCATGTTAGATTGAGATAGATCTAATTGTGCCTAGAAATTTCATATCCTTTAAGGGCCCAGATCAGCCCCTGAGCCACCAGGAACCCTCACCTGATGCTATGGTGGCCTCTGGTACCCCAGAAAGGGGCCTACTACCCTCCCCCGCCCCGAGACCTCTTCCAATGCTCCTAGAGCAGCAAAGACACAAGCCCAAAGAGGAAGAGAGATGTACTTTGCCTGGCAGAGTGGCCAGGGCATGGGGACCAGCTACGTGACCCATCTCAGAGTACAGATGGAGAAACCAAGGCCCGAAAGGAAAGCAGGAAGAATATTTCTGACACCCACATGCAGGTCATGAGCCCCAGTGGGCACAGAAGTCAGACTCCTAATTCCCGACCCAAGGCCTCTTGATTCTGGTTCACAACCTCTCCCAGGAGAAGACAGTCACAGTTACCAAGCTGGGTTTAAAAATCCTTGCCGTAACTGCCGAAATCTGGACTGGAAACTAGATGATATTAAGCATTTGTATGTTCTCAGGCACAGTAATAGAACGGTGGTTGTTTTTGACACGCATTCTGAAATATTTCCTGGATATTATAACATCTCTAATTTTTTATAAAAATGCTGTCATATCAAAGGGGATCGGTACATGGGGGGGTTCTTACACTATTCTTATTTTTCTGCGTGGTTGAAATTTTTCATAGTTACAAATTTTAACTTAAACAAAAGCTAGAGGTAAAGATAGCTGCAGACTGACTGAAGTAGATTTTTCTTTTTACGAAGAAAAGCCTGAATTTTGGAACTGGCTCGACGTGGACTTTAATTTCTGTGCGGCCCCAAGGAGGTCACCTAGCCCTTGTAGGCCTCAGCTATAAAACAGGGTGATGAACAGTACCTCGAAGGTCAGTGAGCGGAAGGGAGGGTGCGGGGCCGTCCGTGTTTGACTCAGACCGGCTCACTGTCTATACAGCATCAGTGTCATCTATTTCTTTTTTTTTTTTTAAAGATTTTATTTATTTATTCAACAGAGATAGAGACAGCCAGCGAGAGAGGGAACACAAGCAGGGGGAGTGGGAGAGGAAGAAGCAGGCTCATAGCGGAAGAGCCTGATGTGGGGCTCGATCCCATAACGGCGGGATCACGCCCTGAGCCAAAGGCAGACGCTTAACCACTGTGCCACCCAGGCGCCCCCAGCGTCATCTATTTCTTTTCCAACACTTGATTATTTGTCTTTCCTTAAGAACCTTCTGGTTACAGCCACATCTTATTATCTTAATGTCATGTGGTTCTGAGACTCTTGAGTGTTCAGATTACAAATAAAATGTGTGGGAAGCATGGAAATTCATTTTCCCTGGGGCTTAAAAATTCTTACAGCCCAGCTCTGTAATCTAGGCAGACCCTGGACAAGCTGCTTAGCCTCTCTGAGCCTCAGTTTCCTCCTCTGTAAAATGGAAGGATCAACAGTGCCCCCTGCTGAGTTGGGAGGAGAAAATGAGATTGGGGTCCCTGTGGAATCTCCCCAGGGTCCACCCAGTTCCCCTGAGCTGTCAGTAACCCCTATACACACAGTTCTCCCCCATACCCACTTGCTGACCCTCCTAAGCCACTGCGTATGAAAATCAACAACTCACCCTGAAAGATAAATTCACTGTCTGGATTATAGCAAGAATTTGCTAAAGCAATGTTTAACTGGCATTTTTTCTAACCCAGTAATTCCACTCGCTATTATTCCCATCATCATCCCCATTTTACAGAATGGGAAACTAAGGCAGAGAGACGTTGCTCAGGTTCTTCTTATTCCTAGAGGCTGAGAATTTCCATATGCTGAGCGCCCAGGGACCCTGTTTCCCAGAATCCATGTGGTTTACAGCTGCCCGATCTACCCTGGAGTAAAGAAGAGAGCAGGGGGTCTCATGGGAGGACCACAGCACTTTGTCCGAAGCAGCAAACACGCTGGAGACCACCTAAGAGTCCATCAACTGGGACAGGAATAAAAAGGAAAAAAAGAAACCTTCCATTTATGCATACTATGGAATATTGCACAGACGATCAAAAGAATGAATCAGATCTCCACATAGCAACATGGACAGATATCAAAACTAAAATCTGGAGTGATAAAAGCAAACGCAGTCTGAAGACACCTCTGGACAGAATTTCCAAAAAGCCTGACCATCTCCGAAGAATAATTCATTTCTTCATAGACAAACTTATGTGTGGCCTTTTTCTTTTTTTCCTCATTTATTTTTTCAGGCAAATGAAGGAGTACATAGTTTTAAATCTAACCTGAAAAGGTGTCCAGAGGTTGAAGAAAAATATCCTGAGCTTATTGTTCAGAAATTTAACATATTTGGTTTAAAATTTAAAAGTTCCCAGAAATGTTCTGGAATTTTCAGACACTCTCATTTCACACTTACACACTGCCCTGTATTATCTACAGCCTCACTGGAGAGGTATGATAACTGAAAGCAGTGTGGTACTCTGAACGGGATCCTGGCACAGGAGGACATGATGGAAAAACTGATGAAACTCAAATCAAGTCTGGAGTTTGGTTAATCCTAACAGACCACTGTTGGTTTTTAGTTTTGATAGTGTAAAGTGTTAACAATGGCGGAAACTGGATGAGGGGTATTTGGGAACTCTTTGTACAACCTCTGCAACTTTTCTGTAAATATAAAACCAGTCTAAATAAAAAGTGTACTTTTTAAAAAGTCTGGAAGTTTCCCCGCCAGCCTTGTTCTCAGGCAGCCCTATGACGACGCCTTGATCAACAAAAGAAGTCTGGAATTGCCGGAAGGGAAGGGCTTCAATCTCATCTATAACAGGACAAATATTTAAGTCAAATGTACTCAGCTATTCCATGTGCGAGTCTAATTTATATTTTAAATATTTTGTAAAAAGAAAGACCAACTGCCATGTCCCTGATTTGAGATGTATGAGATTTACATCTCCTAAATAGCAGAGCAGGACAAGCTCTGGGACGAGGAAGCTGAGAAGTTTGGCCCCAGTACTACCCTGACAGGCTGTGGGGTCTCAGAGGAGGCGAGACCCCTTTCTGGATCCAAGCCTACCGAGCTCCCTCGTCCAGGAAGGGCTATCCCATGGAAAGTGGTTCCAGGACCGGTAAGAGAGCATCCCTCAGGGCCTCTGCCTTCCCCAGCCTCAACGGTCGCATCTGTGCAATGGGGCGAGGAGCAAGGCTACCCCCCCCTCCGCCCCGCCCGGAGCCGACGGAGGCTGGGGATTGGCTCGAGGAGCGCTGGAGCCAGGCAGAGGCTGAAGAGCGGGAGGGGGCTTCTCGCACCCGGAGCCCCTCGAGCCTGTCCACACAACCACTCCCCACCCGGAGACCCCGGGCTCTCTCCCCGGAAAGCCCTTCGCAGGTGCCCGCCGAGCGCCGAGCACGGGGAGCCCTCGGCCGGGTCCCCCACTTCCCGCGCCTCCTCCCCACTTGGAGCCTCTCGCGGGGGCGGCCGGCCCGGCGCCCTCCCCGGAGTGGGGCGGCGGAACCGGCACGGAGCCCCTGCGCCCCGAGGGGCGCCGGCGGGCGCGGGGTGCGCGGG
>NC_048230.1:56843211-56860651 GCF_002007445.2 Ailuropoda melanoleuca | reverse complement strand
GGGGGCGGGCCCGCCGACGGCGCCGGGGTCCCGGGAGGGCGGGGCGCCCTCAGGGAGCCCCTCCCCCAGTTCGGCCGGGCGGCCTCCTCCCCCAGTTCGGCCGGGCGGCCCCCTCCCGGGGCCAGGAAAGGGGGTGGAAAAGGCGGGATGGAGCGGAGGGGAGCTGGGGGGTGGACGAGGTGGGACGGGAGGGGTGCTGCAGGGAAGGAGAGAGGGGTACTAGGAAGGAGGGAGTATACGGAGGAGGAAAGGAGGGGAGGAGGAAGAGGAGGAGGAGACGGACTTATGGGGGAAACCCCAGGGGTGATGGGGATAGGGAAGGGGGTGCTCGGATGGGAGCGTGATGTGGAAGCAGAGGGGGTAATGTGGTGAGAGGGGCGGGAGACGCCCGCATTCTACCTACAGTCTTCTCATCCCATCCCCACCCTGGACCTGGAGCTCTCCATCCTGTTTGGGCTAGGTGGGGTTGGCAGGGTTGCATGGCACCGTATACTACCTTCAATAACTGTAGTGAACGGGGCTGCAAGAGCTGCTCCGGATTAGCTCTGAGTCACCAAGAGTGTAAAGCACCCAGACCCGTTCTGGCTCACGGTAGGGGCTCAGCATGTGGGGGCCATCGCCACGATGACCTGGTGCCTAGGGTGCCAGCCTCCAGGTATTGTGACTCTGCAAGAGACCACCCCTCGGTGCAAGGAGGAACCCAGCCTCGCCACTGACTCCTCCACCCGTTTACACCCTCTCTGAGGCCAGTTCCTTGTTGGAACAGACAGGTGAAAGTTGTGAGAAATTAATGAGAGCTTGTCAGTGAGAAGAGGTTGCAAACAGCTGTGCTTGGCACAGGTGAGCTCTGTGAGTCAGTGGGTGGAGGGCTGAGTCCAACCCCAAGTTTGTTTCTTACTGCTGGGTGCCCCCCCCTTTTTAAGATTTATTTATTTATTCGAGAGGGGGCGGGTAGAGGGAGAGAGAGACAATCCCAAGGAGACAATCCCAAGCCGACTCCCTGTTGAACGTGAGTGATCTGTTGATGCCGGGCTGGATATCACCACGGATGAGATCATGACTCATGAGATCGTGGCCTGAGATGAAATCAAAAGCTGGAAGTTTCGCGGAGGCTTACGGACTGAGCCCCCCAGGCACTCCTGCTGGGAGTCTTTAGGCAGGTTTCCTCTTTGTCTTTCCAGTAGCCCCCAGGGGGAACCGTTTCCTCCTACCTGGTCTCCTGGCTTCAGCCCCCTCCCTCCAAAGACGGATCCTGTTAGAATCCAAGTCAGATCCTGTAACTGAATCCTGCTCAGAACTCAGAGCAGGAGTGGCTGAGCAGTGAGGTGGCTCCACCTCACTCAGGGCACAGCTCCAAGTCCTTACAAGGTCCTGTAAGGACCAGCAGGATCTGCCCCCTCCCACTTTTACCTCCCTAACCTCACGGCCCCCACTCTCTGCTTCCCCAACTCTACTCCAGCCACACTCATCTCTTGTCCTTCCCCAAATATGCCAAACTCACTTCTACCTCATGGCCTTTGCACTTGATATTCCCTCTGTCTAGAACGATCTTCTCTCAGAGACTTGCAGAGCTGGCTCTTTCCATCACATCCCTCATCCCTCTGTCCCTGTTCAACTGTCACCTCCTCCGAGAAGCTCTCCCTGACCACCTGGTCTAAAGTGGTCACACCATCATTCTCTATTGCTTTAACCTGTTTGGTTGGTTGTTTGTTTTTTTCTTGACAATACTTAACATTCCTGCTACGATGTTAAAGATTCATGTGTTTGCCTGTTTAATGTTGGCCGTCAAGGCGGCTGGATGACCCTCATGTGTCCTCTGGATTCTAGAACATCAAGAGGGAAAAGGAGTTTCCTGAACCTCTTGTTTATTTATCCAGCTTATCCGCCTGCAAAGCCAACAATCCCAAAAAGGCGACAGAACAAGCCTGTAGGGTTTTCTCCAAATTTGGGGAGTGCGATGGGGCGGTCTTCTGGCAGTGGGGTTCACAGCCCAGCTTGGCCCATGCTAGACTGTGTGACTCTGAGCAGTCTGTTCCACCTCCCTGAGCTGTGGTGCCTCCTCAGTGGAGTTGAGCAAATGGCCTAATCCCAGGGACACGCCTTGGATGCCGGATACACTGGGGAGCGTTAGTGAAAGTTACTGTTGTCAGCACTGTTTCAGTTCAGCCTCTCACCGTATATGTGGTCGGGGCTAGGTCTCAGTTTTTTCATCTGAAAAATGGGAAGACTAGTTCCTTCCTCACAGGTCCGTTGTGAGGACTGGATTAAATGATGAGAGAATGAAATCACCCTGCATGGGGCCTGGTATACAGTAGGTGCTCAATAAATGTTAGTTCTCCCATTGCACATCCCAGGCTTGAGTGTAAACCAGTAGGACCCCAATTCAAATCACTCCCAAATAACATGTCTCTCCTCCCTGCTCAATCTAGGGACAACTGTCCCCCTGCAAGGAAGGAGACCAGCTGCTCCTACATCAGTAAGAGAAGAATGTGTTGGGGCCCCTGGCCTCTACCCTTGCTAATGGAATCTGATTTTGTTCAGGAAGGGGGCACATGGTTAGGGAAGCAGCCCCGCCTTCTTCCCATTGGTCTGAGCCAACCAGGGATATCCCTCTTTGCTAGGGATTGGTCCTGGAGCAGCCATGTGGCTGCCTTCTGGACCTCTGCTGGCGGCTTCTGTGAGACTTTTTCCTCCCTATTTGGCTCCTATTCTCTGGGGACCATTATGTGAGGACGTGATGGTGGGGTGTCATGAGGGGAGGCCAGGAAAATTGCAGAGCCCCAAGCCCGAGCTGAAGGATTACCACCCCAGGAACCACCTATCTCCAGCCTTTTGCTTAAGGATTAATCCAATGTCTGTGTTGCCGAAGACACCAGGAGTCAGATTTTTCTCTAACGTGCAGCCAAAAACATTTCTAGCTAAGACGACCTTCCGGTCATGGCTGCTGTGAGGACTCTGTGAGCTGAATGCATCCAAAGCGCCTCTCACAGTACCAGCCCACGTGAGCTTTTGAGAGTGTCCCTTCATCTTAGTTTTCTCACTTTTATTACAGGTCAGGCTTGCTAACTTGAGTAAGCTAATAGGGTATCCTCTCCATGGGGGGCCTAACTCTCCAGCTATGACATCTTCCAGAACAGGCAGGCTCGGGCAAGAAGCAGAGATTCCGAACTCCTCTGACCCACGAGGCCTGACAGGGCCCTGCTGAGGGCTGGTATGGCCTTAAGACTGAAGATGAGGGAAAACTTCCTCAATGGCCACAGCTCCAGCCCGTGGCAGAAGGGCTGGGACGTACAAGGCTTGAGAGCTAAGTGCAAATCCCAATACTGCCAATCGCTTGCCATACAACCCTAAGAAAACCACTTCATCTCTTTGAGCCTCAACTACTTTATCTGTATAATGGGTACGTTGCTGGTAGTAGTGATGACAGGGAGTCACCCAGCACGGTTCCAACCCTGGTGTCCAAGCCTTCATCTGGGAAGTGAAGCCCATATGTCAGGGGGAGTCTCAGGAAATTCCCTTTCCCTCCACTTCTCCCAGGGGCTGCTGCCCAGTGACAAGCATCCACACGTTCCCCTGTAGGAGTCTTGTGTCCAGATGTCCACTGTCCAGTAGAGACAAGACATCTGGGCAACTCTCTGATTCCACGCAACCTCTGTTCTCTTATCTGGCTCCAAGAGGGTCATGAGGACAATGTCAAGACCCAACTCCAGAAAATGGGGGACTCTGCTGGGAAAGGACAGCTTTCCTCCCACACCCCTGCTTTCTTTCTAGAGACCAGATCCTGTTCATGTCTGCATCCCAAAGACCACAAACAAATTATGTTTGGAAAGGAAAATATTATGCGTGTTGCCTTCTTCAAAGCTAAAATCCAGCCTCATCAGAGAAGGCCAGTTTTAAATATTTTTGTAATTATGGCTCTAGCTTTAGTTGGTAATTTAGGCCATTCAAAATACTTTTTCATATTAACTTGCCTAATCCCCCACAAGACCCTGCTAAGTGGGTACTATTCATAGTCCCAGCTTGCAAATGGTGAAACCAAGCCCAGAGAGACTCAGTAAGTTACCCAAGGTCACACAGCACTTCTTTTGCTAGGCTATCACATGGAGATTTGATGCCTTCTTAGGACAGGCTAATTTCCCCATGTGGTGTGAACACACCCTGGATTTGGGGCATGCAAAATAGATCTGGAGTTGGGACGTGGAACTCAACTGCTCTGTAGAATCAAAGAAGGATCGTGGAGTGTTAGAGGGAAGCCCTGAGAGCAAGGAAGCGAAGGCCAGGCTGACATGAGGGCAGGCTGGGGGCCTCTGCAGAAAATCTGCCAAGTGAAATTCCCTGTGGAATTCGGAGGGGCCACACATCACTGCAATTGGAGGTATATCATGCTGAGTATTTATGCATTTGCTGTGTTGGGCTGAGGAATAGCAACACACACACACACGCACACACACACACATACACACACGTGTACACACACACGCACACACACATGCACACACACTCACTCGTCACCCCCAGTCACCCAAAAATGTTCAGGAATCATCTACTACACACACAGGGTGACCCAATTCATCCTGGTTTGTCCAGACTTTCTAGGTTTTAGGTCTGAAAGCACCACATCCCAGGAAATCCCTCAGTCCCAGACAACCAGGAAGGTGGGTCACACCATCAACACACATCTGTAGTATGTGAGTGGGTGAGACTGGTGGAGATGGGTTCAGAGCTGTGGCAGCCATCTTGGACCCTGAGGAGAGTCGTCGCTAAGCCCCACAGCTAACTGACCACCTGGAACTGTCCTGTGGTAGGTTAGACCATGGTGTCCAGTTCTTAAACTTTCTCCATATTGGAATTAGACATTCTCAGCCTTTACCACATGCCTGCAGTGCCTCCCACTGTGGGCAGAGAATATCTCCCTGACCAGTGATGGTGACTCGGGCGTGTGACACGCTCTTACCAGTGGGAGGTGAGGAAGTAACGGCGGCGTGCCGGATCTCAGTACAGATTTTAAGAGGAATTGTGTATTCCCATTGACCTTCTTGGTTTCTGCCATTAGTCATGACACACAGAGAAACCTGAGCTCAACCTGGAGCCTGAGCAGAGATTTCTCAGCAGACGTATGAGTAAGAAAAATGAAGTTTGTTATTCTAAATCAGGGAGACTCTGAGGTTTTTGTTACCAGCAAAAACTGACGAATACATGCCTTATCTCTGAACTTTTCCGTGTCAGTTTGGTTCGATGTCATTTGTATCAGTTACATACAGAACAGGCTGTTCTTTTATGCTTGAAATCCTGGTTTTCTCCTCTGTGCGAGGGGATAATGACAGGGCCTCCTTCCCAGGGTGGATGGAAGGATTCAAGAACATCGTGAGTCTGGCACACACAGTAAGCGCTTAATAAAAGGGATGAAGCGTAATTCTTTCAGCACACACTTGCTGAGTACTTCTTTGCCAGCACTGTGTAAGCCTCTTTATCGAGAATTTTAGAGGAAGTAGGAAAGAAGGCAAACCTTCCGTATTTGGTCATTTTCGCACAGGAGTAGAAAAAACATGTCTGGATCGGAGGCAGAGGAGGGCTGGAGGAAACGATCTGTTTTCTGACATCCAGGCCTTGCTGCTGATTGTCTATATGATGGGGGCACATCTATGGGTTAGGAGATTGGAGGTTCTCTAATGAACAAGGTGTTCAGCTGCCATGAAGCTATCCTCCCGCATCCTCCCCCAGGAGAGCCAGGATTATGCAGGGAATGTAGTCGGCAAAGAGCCCAGAGGCTGGGGGCAGCTATCCGGACGCTAGCAGGCTGAGCTGGGCGGCCTTCTGTGCAGCTTTCTCGGGCTCGTTCCCAGGCTGGGATATGATGCTCAGGAGGGGTCTCGTCCTGCCCTCCGGGCTATCTGCCAGAGGGGAAAGGTGCTGGAGGAGAGGGGGCTACAGCAAGCCTCCCCTCCTTTGATTTCCCCTGGAGGGGGGTACAGGCAGCCCCATGGCTCCCAACCAGCTGCCTTGGCACCTTGGAGTGGAAAATCTGATGCCACCGGACCTCAGTCTCCTCCACTCCTCGCTGTCCTGCCTGAGCACGAGCCTGATGTGGAGGACAAGGAGAAAACAGACCCATGTGGATCCAATCTGCAGACAGACTCCAAGTGCTGGCCCTCCTGCCACCCTGCAGCACCCTGAGAGCCTTCCAGAACCTCTGCTTTCTCATGGAGAAACATGGGGACAGCAATCATCACTGTGTGGTTATGTCTCAGAGTAGCTGAAGAGGACCCACTAAGATAAAGGGGGTAGGAAAAGTGGCCACATACGGCAACATTCTCCCCTTTTCCTTCTTGAAATTATACCAAAGCATCAGGGAGAGTTAAAAAAAAAAATGCCTCACAAACTCCATTTTTAGCAAAACCAGGAGAAAGATACAATCCATAAACTTCATCGTGTATGTGAAGTTTTCCAAAAGCAGCTTTAAAATAGGGCAGAAGCCACACAGGATGTAGTGAGTGGGCTCAGTGGAAGCGAATCTCAGAAAGCAAGAGCAAAAATACTTTCTGGGGATGAACACTTTCCCCAAGGTAGAAAGCTACCCTCCTCACTCACAAAAATGAGTGTAGGACCCGGGGAGAGTCGCGTTGGCAGAATCTGGTCTGGTTCAGAGAAACAGGAGAACAGAGAATTACAGAGAGAAAGACATTTACAGGAAGCAGCCTGTCTCTCTGGCGGGAGAGGGGAGAACCGTTCCGTTAGGAAGCCAGGCAGCTCTTCTTCCCCACACCCACGGGAACAAGCAGCAAACAGGGGACCCAGGAAAAGCAAGCCCTTCCAATATTAAAAAATAAATGTAGAAGCCTCGATACAAAGATATTGTAATAAACTCTGCAGAAAAGAGCATTAAACTCTACCAACAGATGGAAAAGGTTAACACGAAGAGGATGGAAATTGCATCCAAATAATTTTGACATGAGTAAAAACTAACGGAACAATTACGTCTATGAAGGAAAACAATAAAGCAGAAATAATGGAAGAACTCAGAAGGAAGAAGAAGGTAATGACGAAGGTAATAATGAACTGACAGAGCTCAGGAAAGAAATAGAAGGGGGAAAATGGCAGGAAGTGAGACCAGCTTGGAAGAAACGTGAAGAACAGACCTTCTGGAAAATACAGTGAGGAACACAGACAACGGAAACGAGGAAAGAGGGGGAGAAAATGACATGGAAGAGAGCGGTAGAAAGAAAATGCTAGGAAAAGGAGACAAGACAGCAGAGTGCCAACGTGTGCATGATTGGAACCTACAAAGAAGAAATAGAAAATAATAGAGCAGAACAGACACTTAAAGATATAATTCAAGAAAACTTGAAATGAAAGAAGGCTTGAATCTTTTTTTTTTTAAAGATTTTATTTATTTATTAGACAGAGATAGAGACAGCCAGTGAGAGAGGGAACACAGCAGGGGAGAGGGAGAGGAAAGCAGGCTCCCAACCGAGAAGCCTGATGTGGGACTCGATCCCGGAACACCGGGATCACGCCCTGAGCCGAAGGCAGACGCTTAACGACTGTGCTACCCAGGCGCCCCTAGAAGGTTTGAATCTACATGATAGGAGGTGACATTCTGTGCCAGGGAAAAATGATCCGGAGTGAACGACACGAAGCCACGTGCCAGTAATTATTACACATTAAAGATAAAGAAAGAATCCTTTGGACAACCGGGCAAAAAAAACGAATGGTGTCATTTGCAATACCTGGGAGTCGGAGCATACAATTCAAAACTGATCAAGGGGTTGAATGGTAAGTATAGAAGTAAACAATAAAAATTCTTGACTAAAATCAGGGAATGGAGGGAAAAGGAGGAAGGAAGGAGAAAATGCAATTTAATAAAAGGGAACTAAGAGACACTGTCCAAAGAAATAAGGCACTGTGGCTAGCATATGTTATATGCACAAAGCGAGCCATTAGAAAAAGACTCCAAACTTCACTAAGTATTGGAAGAAATACCTGTAAAAAACAAAACAAATTTTAGAGAAGCAGACTTTACCGTGAAAGACTTTTAATCGCCCCCCCCCCCGCAAAACTCCCAAAATGACAGAATTAAGGGGCACCTGGCTGGCTCAGTCAGTGGAGCCTGTGACTCTTGATCTCCAGGATATGAGTTCAAGCCCCATGCTGGGCATAGAGGTGACTTAAAAAATAAAATAAAACAAAAAGTTTAATGAAAAGGAATTACAGAAGAAAACAAACTGAAGAAAAACAAAAGTAATTAATATGGGTACAGCAGGAATCCATCTTTATCACACTGAAGAGGTAAATATCTATTTCTGTTTTAATGAGTAACGGGGAGAAAAGAAGACTAATAAATAAATCCCCAAAGCTGGTTCTTTTAATGATGGCAGAGAGGGGGCATCAACAGTGAAACGGATAAACCGCTGGTTAACACAATCCAGAGAAAACGAAGACAGTGCGAGTGTGTCTAATAAGAAACGAGAAGCGGAGAATTAGCTACAGAAAGAGAGAAAATTAGAAGGATCACAAGGGTCATCTTTGATGAAAACTGAAAATCTGGATGAAAAGAAGAATTCTCCAGGAAAATATAATTTACCATATTTGGCTTCGGAACAGAAGAAAACACAGACCGATTCCCATGGAAATGCTGCTCTCAGGAACACACAGACCACATGAAGATCTCATTAAAATTGACATTCTTGTCCTGGGGTTTTGCCCGGGACCCTCAGTTCCATAAAGCATCTCCCAGATGCTGCTGCTGTGTCTGGATGACCTTTCTAAAGGTCGTGGGAGAAATAGATCTGCACCCCCATCACCAAAAAATCCTAACTTAGGTAGCCTCACAGGGAAATCGTCTGAAACTTTTAAAGAGTAAACCATTCTAAGGTGTTTAAGTTGTTTCGGAGCATAGGCAAAGAAAAAAAAAACTTTGAAATTATTTTTACAAAGCAAGTGTGAGGTTGATATTGAATCCTTGGCTGGCACAAAGAAAGTAACAACTTCCACTTGGTAAGTGTCCATGCAAAAATTCTAAGTAACATGTTAGCAAACAGAACCGGAAGCACAATAAAAGAAGAATATATCACGTGGCGCCTGGCTGGCTCAGTCAGTACAGCATGCGACCCTTGATCTCAAGGTTGTGAGTTCAAGCCCCTTGTGAGGTGCGGAGATTGCTTGAAAATAAAATCTAGGGGGAAAAAAAAGAATAACACATCAGCACCAAGTGGGTTTTATTCTAGGAATACAAAGCTAGTTTAATATTGGGAAATCTGTTAATGTAATTTTTTAAAAGATTTATTTATTTACGAGAGAAAGAAAGAGAGAGAGAGAGCGCGCGCTCATGGGCTGGGGAGGGGTAGAAGGAAAGGAAGAGAGAATTCTCAAGCAGAGAGGGACATGGGGCTGGATTCCAGGACTCTGAGATCATGACCTGAGCCAAAGTCAAGAGTCAGCCACTTAACCAACTGAGCCACTCAAGCGCCCCTGTTAACGTAATTTATGATATTTATAGATCTGAGGAGAATAGCCATGATTCTTTTTAGGTGCTAAAAAGGCATTTGGGAAAGTTCAACAACCATTCTTGCTAAACACACACACACACACACACACACATTCAATAAATAAGAATCCATAGATACTCAGTAAAGTAGAAATAGGTATTTGCCTCTTTAACATGATAAAATATATCTAAGTACATCATGCTTATTGGAGAAATCCTAGGGGTGTGTCCACTAAAGGACCAAGACAAAAATGTCCATTTTCACTACTATAATTTAACATAGAACTGGATATTTAAGATAGCACCAGTCGGTGCCAAATTAGATGGCAAAGGCGTTACAGAGACATAAAAACTAAACAGGAGGAGGTAAACTTGCCAATATTATGCATATGAAATGATCCCGTCTGTAGGAAACCCAGGATGATGCAGGAGGATGGCAAGATACAAAATTAGACACATCGATCAGTAGCTTCCCTATGTTCAAACAATCTTCAAGTGCAAGATCCATTGAAAGAAAATTTCCCACTTATGGTAACAAAATCAAGATTGAATACCTAGGAATAAACGTAACAAAAGATATGTAAGACCTCCGCAAAGAAAACTTGAAATCACTACCAAAGGGCACACCAAAAAACCTTGAACAAATGTACTGATTACACATTTCAAATACTTGAACAAAGGTAGACCATAATTTTGGATGGCAAGTTTCGTCCTTAAAGCAGCGTCTGTTTTCCTTAAATTAATTTATAAGTTCGATGTTATCACAGTAAAATACCAACAGCTTTTTAACCAGATGAGCTATTTTAAAAATTAATCATGTAAAAAATTAAACAAGCAAAAATATCCAAGAGATTTCTGGAAGAGAGGAGCAATAAGGGGAGAAGAGCTCTATCCAATATTAAACCATATTATAGTCTTAATAAATTAAAGCATTGTGGTACTGGTGCATATTAACAGATTAATGGGAGGCGCCTGGGTGGCACAGTGGTTAAGCGTCTGCCTTTGGCTCAGGGCATGATCCTGGCGTTGTGGGATCGAGCCCACATCGGGCTCTTCTGCTATGAGCCTGCTTCTCCCTCTCCCACTCCCCCTGCTTGTGTTCCCTCTCTTGCTGGCTGCCTCTATCTCTGTCAAATAAATAAATAAAATCTTAAAAAAAAAAAAACAGATAAATGGAACAAAACCAGAAATAGATCCAAATCCATTCAGGAATTTAGTATATGACAAAGTTAACGTGACGGGTTGTGTTTTCTAAAAACAGCCACGACAGTATTTCTGGTCACACAAACTCTTCTAGACCTTACCCCTCCCTTGAACCTGGGCAGGCCCTCATGACTGCCTTAATTAATAAAGTACAGTGCAAGTGATACTATTTAGCCCTGGATGCTAGGTCATAAAGAAAATGCAGCCTCCGCCTGGCTTTCTCTCTCTATATGGAGATGCTTGCCCTTAGACCCCAGCCACCAGGTTGTGAGGAAGCCTGGGGCACCTGGGGAGGCACGTGCAGAGACGTACCAAGGTCCCCAAATCTCAGTCCCAGCTGAACTCTTAGCCAGCAACCAGCACCAACTTGCCAGCCGTGTCAGTGAGTCATTTTGGTGGACCCAACCCAGTTGACATTAAGCAAAGCACAGTCTTCCCTACTGACCCCTACTCAAATTGAAGATCCATTTAAAAAATAATTTCCATTACCACTTTTGAGGTAATTTTTATGCAGCCATAGATAACCAGGACAGTTAACATCTCAAATCAGTGGTGAGTCATTTTATAAATGGTGTTGGGTAACTGAGTCATGGTCAGGAATAAATTCATGAGAGATGCATACTTCACCCCTACCCTGAAATAAAAGGCGATTGGATCAAAACCTTTAACATACTAGGGTAAGACATGAAAGAACATCTTGTGTATCATGGGAAATGCCTTTCTAGCCAAAAGAGAAAAGATTGACAAATTTGGCCACACAAAGATAAAAAACGGTGTCTGACCAAAGTTATCATAACAAATTACAAACTGGGAAAAAATATTCACAACAGACAAAAAAAACAAAAAACAAAAAAACAACGATGCCCTGTAATATATACCGTATTTTATAATATATAAAGAGCTCCTAGAAATCATTAAGAAGAAGACCAGTGTTTTGATCACATATTGTTGGATGATAAACGTCCTAAAGGTTTAGTGGCTTTAAATAACAGCTATTTCTCATAACTCATGACTCTCTGGGTTGGCTGGGGTTCCGCTGGATGGTTGCTCTGCTGGTCCTGCTTGGGGTCTGTCATACAGTTTCAGGGATGTGGCGGCTAGCTTGCTAGGGCTGGATGGCCGCCATACGGTCTCTTTCTTCATGTGGGTCCATTATAAGTGATGTGCAGAAATGAAATGAAAAGTGGTGACTATAGCGGCACCTGGGGGGCTCAGTCAGTTAAGCGTCTGCCTTCAGCTCAGGTCATGATCTTGGGTCCTGGAATTAAGGCTCATGCTTAGCAGGGAATCTGCTTCTCCCTCTGCAACTTCCCACCACTTGTTCTCTCTCTCTCTCCCCCCCTCAATAAATAAATAAAATCTAAAAAAAAAGTGGTGCAGGTATAGACTATGAAATGAGAGGAGTATGTATGATATAATAGGAACTCATTTCCTCACAAAGAATTAGATAGGCAAACCCAGGTAGTTATATGCGTTCACTTCCAGACATTGCATAGACATAAATCTGGAAGAAAAGACCATCTATGTGCCCAATAGAAACTCTGAGTGAAAGATGAGTATTGTTGCTTTGTTTTTCCATATTTTTTATGTTTTCTGCAAGGAATTAGTACTATTAGTAAATAATAAAGATTTTTTAAAATTGTTTTAAAATTTTAAAGAGTTAACTTCAGCACTTTGTGTATTATGAACTATTATGTACTTTCTGATTTTTGTATTATAATTATTTCTGGGTTTCTCAACTTTGGGCTCTAAAATGGGTTGGGAAGTGAGATAGGCCCCCCCACCCCCACCACACACACACACACACACACACACACACACACACACACAGAAGTTAGGGGTAGATTTTCTTTCCAGAACCTTCAGAGAAGCTGTCTAATCATAACAAAGTCCTTAGAAATTGTGAAATCTTATAGTTTCCAAACTACTCCTTGGGGGCTTCTGGAACCTCTGGGGAGGGAGGAAGGGAGGGTTGGGGCAGCTACACAGGCAGGGCAATGACTCTTCACCCCCACTTCCATAGGCATCAGCTCCTAGGTCTGTTCTACGTTCACATAAGATCTCATCTAAAAAAAAAAAATTCCACCGATTTTTTTAAAAATTAGGAAGCCTCTGGGTGGCCGTTCAGCCACACCTGGGTCCACAGCTCCAAATTCTGATGCCTGGGCCATCGCGTAGCCCGAACGTGTACGGTTCTGCTTCCACAGAGGTTCTGTAAGTGTAAAAGCTTGAGCTCCAGAACCAGGCTGAGTAGACTCAAAGGCTGGTACCTCCACTTAAATGCTGTGTGGCCCCAGGCAATTTCTTTACCTCTCTGTGCTTCAGTTCCCCATGCACTAGATGGGGATGGTCATAGAACCTACATCACAGGGTGGTTGGGAGGATGAAAGAGTTAGTATCTGGAAGTATTGGAAACATTAGATAAATGTAGCATGGTAAGCATACTTATCACAGCCTTCCAACCTTCCTCCATTTAAAAAAGAAAAAGAAAAACACAGAAGAGGAATAAAGGGTGATCCATAGCTGTTCCCTCACTTTGGTGAAGGACGATGTCTCCTTCCTTGGTGATCAGAAGGATTTCTGAGCTGGTGGGATACTGGGGCCATGTGTTTTCTTCTCCTGAAAAGAGCCTGTCTGAGCATGAAACCAACACATAGGGAAGCAGAGGCAAGAAATGGGGAAAAACGGATTTCTTTAGGCATAATCTGAACCTCTGGATCAAGCCATGCCTGAAGCTGGAACACTCCTACTACAGGAACAATTAAATTCTCTTTTTTACTTATACTGGTTTGGGTTGGGTTTCTGCCACTTGCAATCACAAAAAGTTCTCCATTCTGAGGACTGAATAAAATAAGAATAGCACCTGAAAGTATCTGTTCCATATCTGGTGCTCAAGACAGGGTGTTATAAGCAGCCCAAGGTCACACAGCAAGAAAGAGGTAAAACCGGGAATCTCATTCTGACTCCAAGGCCCAAGTGAAAAAAATCCATGTGCCAGTGCCTCGACAATTCCTCATATTTTGGTGGCACTTTACAGTTTACTCTAGTGCATATGACGTGGCCATCACACCAACTATAGGAGCGACAGCTGTCACCCTGGCATCAGGCAGGGTTCTTGGGTGCCAAGCAGCAGAAGCCAACCTTGGCTCATTTAAGCAAAAAAAGGAGAAAGGCAGGGAAGGGAAGGAGAAGTTGACCAGCTGGGACTTGGAAAGGACACTAACAGGTCAGCTCCAGGGACACAGGAAGCAGGAGCCAGGACTGTGAGGGGTAGGAACCAAAGGGCCAGGTCTTCAGGGCACCAAATGTTCCCCATCTTAGCATTAATTTCTCCTTTCCCCTTAGTGCCTCTTCTCCCAAGAGACAATCTGATTGGCTGAGTTTGGGTCATGTGACACCCATGTGACCTTGATGGACAGCCAGATAAGGTAGGAGGAGTAGATCCCCCAAGGAGGACCAAACAGTGGGGTGGGAAGGTGGGATGCTGGGCAGGGATGACTTCATGCCCACTTTACAGATGAGGAAAGGGAAGCCCAGAGAGGGACAGGAATGAGCAAGGCCACAGAGCCCTGGGATGCTGGGGTTGGGCTCTGACCAGAGACCCTTTGCTTTCCTTCCCCTGCCTGGCTCCAGGCTGTCAGGGGAACAAGGGGGGATTGTGCTCCTGGAAGGAATGAATGGCTGGCTCCTGGGGCTGTGCCTGACCCAGACGAGGCCTCCTGGGCACAGGAAACCACCTCAGACTGAGCTGTATTCAGGGGGCTAGGCCTCCTCCGCTTTCTCCTGCAGTGAGCAGACCCCCTTTCAAATCCAGCCTTGTCCCTCAGCTCTAGCCCTGTGATTTTTAAGAGAAGCTGGGGAGGTGTGGTGGGGGGGAGACTTATTTTTTCAAGATGCGAAATACTTCATGGATCAGACAAAATTTGTGCAGGATGGAGGCAGCCTAAGGATGGCCCACATGAAAGTTCTGGAATGTTCCTTTGTGCTCACAAAGATTAAGTCCCCACTAAGAGGGCTTACACTGCTAGGGTTACACTAGGTTGCAAATGTCCTTACTTTGAATTTGGATATGCAAAGAAACTAGGCTTTAATACCCTCCTTAGAGGTTGTCTAGTGCAATGAGTAGGAGTGAGGGATAGCACGGAACCAGAGGACCCGGGTTCAAGTCCCAGCTCTGCTACTTACTGTGTGACCTCAGGTGAGTCACTTAACCTCTCTGGGCCTCAGTTTCCTTTTGGGGACACATGTAACCAGAGTCTGGCATAGAGTAAGTACCACAAAGGTTCTCCTTGGGTCCTTAGCCTGATCTTGTCATGAGCCTTCATGTGGGAAAAAATATAAAATCTTCAGCCAGGCCAATCATTTAAACCATTTGTCCAGGTAAGACAGGTTTTGCTTGGCTGCCTCAGGGACAAGTGTGGTTGTTTAGTTTTCTTTCCTCCCCTGCTTCTCTCCACAATGGCATCTGCCTGTACCCTGCCGTGATCACAGGGAGACTGAGCTCCCAGGAGAAAAGCTGAGGTTCCTGAGTGCCATTTAGTGAGGATTCCCTCGGCCTTAAGCAGGCATGGGGCATGAGGTCCTCAAATCCTCATAACACCACCTCTCCCACCTCCCTCCGCCCCCAGCGGGAGGACTCAATACTCCCTTAACCAGGGCTGGGAGCTTGCGAGCAATGGAGGTGGCATGAGACTCCAGAATGTTGGACTCCATAGCCCGCTTTCCTCTGCTCCCATCAACTGTGTTCCCGTTCCAAGTAAGGGGACAAGATTCCGAAGCTCCTGTGCTCCTACTGGCCCATGTCACTTGATCCCTAAAGGAAACCCTCTCTACCTTACTGAGAGTGTTCGGTGTGAGAGCCATTTGTCTACATATAACAGTCGACATGCTTTGGGTTGTAGCGGATAGAAACTCAACTCATACTGGCTTAAGCAAAATAGTAGTAGTAGTAGTAGTAGTAATAATAATAATAACAATAATAATAATAATAATAGTAATTTCTTGGCCCAAGCAGGGGTGGGACCCTGGCTTTGGGGGTCTGGGGAGAAACAGCTTCAGGTACAGCAGGATCCAAGTGCTCCAAGGAGGTTGTCAGAATTCCTTCCCCCACATCTCTCAGCTAGGCTTTTCTTTGTGCCGGCCTCCCCTCAGGCAGCCCCTCCCTGTGTGGTGTGAAGGTGGCCATTGGCAGCATGCCGGGCTGCTAGGGAATCCTAGCTGACAGCCCGGTGTCCTGCCAGCTCAGAACCCACAGGAGAAGGAGGGTCTTTTTGTCAGCAATCCTGGTGAAAGTCTGGGGCTACCTCAGCCTGGCCTTATTAGTCAGATGCAAATCCCCGTAGCCAGATGGGATGCTCAGGTTGGCCAGGCCTGGCTCTCCAGCCCACTTCCTGGCTGGAGGTGGGGACTGGGGTAGTTTCACTGCCTTGATGCCCTAGTGAATGGCCTCCCTAGACCTGAGCCCTTCACAATGTGACCTAACTCCACATGCTTGAATCCAGGCTGACCGTGAGACTAGCTCAGGCCAGTGGAACAGAAATAAGGTGCTTCTAGGGGCGCCTGGGTGGCGCAGTCGTTAAGCGTCTGCCTTCGGCTCAGGGCGTGATCCCGGCATTCTGGGATCGAGCCCCACATCAGGCTCCTCTGCTGGGAGCCTGCTTCTTCCTCTCCCACTCCCCCTGTTTGTGTTCCCTCTCTCACTGGCTGTCTCTATCTCTGTCAAATAAATAAATAAAATCTTGAAAAAAAAAAAAAAGAAAGATATAAGGTGCTTCTAGAACGTTGAACGTTGGAAGGCGGCCAAGGTTTAAACGCTGGTTTGGCCACTTATTAGCTGTATTCGTTTCCTATGGCCGCTGTGAGAAATGACCACAAACTTGGTGACTTAGGACAACAGAAACTTACTGTCTAGGTTGTGGAGGGCAGAAGGTCAACATCAGCTTCACCAGGGGGAAACCAAGGCGCTCCCTCCAGAGGCTCTGGGGAAATTATCCCTCGCCCCTTCCGGCTGCTGGCAGCTGCTGGCATCCCCTTGCCTGTGAACACATCACCACAGTCTCTGCCTCTGTCTGCCCATCACCTTCTCCTCTGCTGTGTGTCTGTCAACGCTCCCCCTTCATGACCCCTGTGATGGCACTGAGAGCCCAGCTGGATAACCAGGCTCATCTCCTTAATTTAGTCACATCTGCAACGACTTTACCATATATGGTAACACTCACGGGTGCCAGGGATTATGACTCGGTATCTTGGAGGTCCCCCATTTAGCTCACTCCACTAGCTGTGTGACCTCGGGCAAGTGTCTTAACCTCACTGTGTCTCAGTTTCCTACTGTCAAATGACAGCAGCTTCCTCAGTGGGCTATAATGAGGATTAAATCAAGTCATGGGTGACCAGCACACGATAAGAGCTTTGTGTTAGCTTCTAATCCACTTGAGAGTCTTAGGCCATGGCTAGAATTCCCTCAAGGACAGTTCCCTTCTCTGTCCTGTTCGCCACTGTCTTCCCAGCACCTGCCACAGAGATTTGAACATAGTAGGTACTCAGAAAATATTTAATGCATGCATGCCGCTGGCTGGCTGTGTGGCTTTAGGGAACTTGGTTTTCCTCTCTGGGCCTCAGATTGCTCCTTCCGCCATGGAGAGCTGCTGGCGGGGGGTGGGGTGGGGGGGTGGGGGAGAAAAAAAAAAAAAAAAAAAAAAAAAAAAAAAAAAAAAAAAAAAAAAAAAAAAAAAAAAAAAAAAAAAAAAAAAAAAA
>NC_048230.1:56734621-56843078 GCF_002007445.2 Ailuropoda melanoleuca | reverse complement strand
GGGGGTGGGGTGGGGGGGTGGGGAAGTACTTTTCTCTGTCTGGAAGGGTGTGTCCCTGTTAGGGGCTAAGGGCTCCAGGATCAGGGGCTGGCCACAGCTGCTTTTTCTCTGAGTCACCAGATTTCTCAACTTAAGGCCGAATGTCTAAATATTATGAGCAAGTAGATTGGAGATAAGGTGGGGAAACACTGATTTGGCCAAAGCAACTTCAGCCAAGGCTCTGGGGCCAGACTTCCCAGTAATATGACTTAGTGCTTAGCACCTGCCAGGAAAGCAGGCTGCCGACCTACAACCGAGTGGGGCAGCCCAGATGTCCGCCTTTGGTGGTTAGAACCTGCTCTGGACCACTGTTCCCACAGCCAGTATCTAGTCAAATCCTCGTGGCTTAAGCGGAGAAGCAGAGGCCCCCAACAAGTGAAGGTATGTCCAAAGTTACACTGTGTGACTGCTGCTGGATGGGGCTAAGCCCCAGAAGTCCCCTCTCCCAGCCCAGCAGGGAGAGGGAAGGCGGCAGGCAGGGCTGCAGCCTGTGCAAATGCCCAGGGGTGAGAGGCAGGGCACAAACTCAAAAACTCAGGTGAATGAGAAAAAGAGGGCCCAGAACTTGAGACTCAATTCTGGGGGAAAACGGAATCACTGATGGTTTTAAGAAGAGGAACAACAGGATCTGAGAGTCTTTTTCCGAGCGTGGTGCATAGACCGTCAGCATCAGAATCACCGAGAGCGGGGGTGGAGAGGAGATCGTCACAGTGCAGATCCCCAGCTCCACACTAGATGGGTTCGCTCTTCCAACAGACCAGGCCCCTCCCCGCAGTGACCCTGAAGCTCACCCACTGTGCTTTCGTGAGTAGAGAGATGCTGGGTACCATCCCAGTGAAAAGAGCAGAGCTCAGCCAAACCGGGTTTCAAATCCCAGCTCTGTCATTTACTTATTGCGTGACCCTGGCCCGGTTATTACACTGAGCCTCAGTCTGCCCTCCTCTCAAATGGAGACAATCCTAGTATTGGCCTCCTAGTTGTTCTAAGAATGAAGCAACATAATGCACACGAGGGCTCAGTGCAGACCTAGAACATTTTTAGCAGTCAGAACACGCTGTTTCTGAGGGGCTCGCAGCAGGGGGTGTGGAGGAGGTGACAGAGCGAGGACAGGCGTGGAGGCGGACAGCCCAGTGAGGAGCCAGCTGCGGGAGCCCGGGTGAGAGGCCTGCGGCTGGGATGTGGAGATGGGGCGGACGGGTGCCCTCTGCACTGTGAAAGGTGCCCCCACGCGTGGTGCTGGGAGATGGCCTGAGGCTGGAGAGAGAAGGGCGAGGTCAACAGAGAGGATAATAATATTAACTACATTCACAGCCAGCCACTGGACGTTTAGCACGTGCCCGACCCTGTATCAGCAGCTCGGTGAACTTGATCCCACGGCAACCCTACGATGTGGAGATCACCTTATCCAAGGGTTTCTCAACCTCAACACTGTTGATGTTGGCACTGGATAATTCGTTGTTGTGTGCGGCTGTCCTGCACACCACAGGGTCGGCACCATCCCTGGCCTCTGCCCAGCTGTAACAACCAAAACTGTCTCCAGACTCNGACCCCCACCCACCCCGCCGAGCTGTAACAACCAAAACTGTCTCCAGACTCTGCCCAGTGTTTCCCAGGGGGCAAAATCACCCCCAGTTAAAAAGCACTGGCTTTATCCTCATTTCATTTCACTTTTTTAAAAGATTTTATTTATTTACTTGAGAGAGAGTGAGAGCAAGAGAGAGCACAGAGGGAGAGGGAGAAGCCGACTCCCCGCTGAGCAGGGAATCCCACATGGGACTCGATCCCAGGACCCTGAGACCATGACCTGAGCCGAAGGCAGACACTTAAAAAACCAAGGCTCCCCTTTTATCTTCATTTTACAAGGAAGAAATGAGAGGCTCAAAGAACCAAAGTACCTTACTCACCATCACCCTTCTAGAAAGCAGTGCATTTCAAACTCAGGTCTGGCTCAGAGCCCCGGATGTTAACTTCTGCTGTGAACGAGGTCAGATCTTTCCATGGCAGGCCCGGATTGTCTGTACGAGGAGCTGGGGGCCAGCGGTCGAGCTGCCTTGACCTGGATTGTATGTTCACTGGGGTGGCTTTGGGAGGGGTGATGGACATTGTGGGGGAGCCAGACTCAAGCCCCCGCCCTCCCAGCTTCCTCTAGGTGCTGCCAGTTGCCTTGGATGGTGGGGCTGAGGGAGGTGCGTGTGGAGGGCAGGCAGGCAGGAGCAAAATGGGGCCGTGGGTTCGGCCGCGCCGGAACCCCGCTGCCAGGAGCCTCTCCAGAACGTTCTCCAAGATCTTCAGGCTAAATATTTATGCTGTGAACTCTGTTTTCCTTCCTGTGTGGACAGATGGAGGCTCACAGATAGGTCCAGTTGATGTGGGGAGACAGAATGCAGAGAAACGGGAAAGGTTGAGGCTGGGGGCCAGAGGTCAGAGGTCAGGAGAGAGTCGTTGGAGGCCGGGAATAAACGTCTATCCCCTCAGCTTGACATCCAGAGCCTTCCAGGGCCGGGCCCAGTGCCAACACAGTCACCTCCCTCAGGGAGGAGTGGAATTTGAATGTGTTTTTGTTTTCTTAAGAGATGTGGGCTAAAATGATATGTTTCTTTTGCCCAGTCTTGATCTTTTTAAGCATGGGAGTTGGAGGTGAGGGGACAATTAAGTCAAAAAGTCTTGCCCAGAGAAGAAGCCACTCTTCTAGACCCAAAAATACTTTTGTTTATACAGACGGCCGCTAGAAAAGGCCTGCCTCTGAGCCCGTAAAGAAGGTGGATTTACAGTGAAGGGCCTCCGCGTGAGCCAAGCGTCAGAGCGAGGCCCTGACGGCCGCGTGGCTCGGCTCCCATCCGCAAGGACGGGCCCCGACGGGTTCTTCTCCCCCCGCGATGGGCAACAATAAGGCCGTTGTGCTGTCACTTTTACTGCCGACTGCGGTTCAAGTGTCGAAGGGTCACCTCTGACCTCCGGGCTAGGATGACTCCCAGGGCCTGCAGATCTCGGTGGGAGGCTTGCACGCCGCGTGACCCGTGTCGGTAGGAAATGCCTTCGTGAGAGACGCACAGGCCTCTTAGCTACCCCCGGAACGGCGAACGACACCGCCAGCGTGTGTGGGCACGTACGCACGCACGGCCTGCGGTGGCCTTCTCTTTCCTTCTTTGTTCTTCCATCACGGTGAAAATGTCCAGAGGTGTCTGAGAGATGTGAAAGCGGAGAAGAGCAGCACTTCACCCCCTTCCCTCTTGGAGGATAATAACGTCTCTCTGGATGTTTCTAGATGGACCAGTTCTTCATCTTCAATGTGCATCCAAACACCTGGGTGTTTTGCTTGTGAAAAAGGAAATTCTGACTCCGCAGATCTGGGGTGGGGCCCGAGGTTCTGCTTGTCCGAGACACTCCCGGATGTAGGGATCACATTCAGAGCAGCCTGGCCTTGGCACAAAGTCGTTGCTGGAGGCGGCCCTCCTCGCCGTTGGCCAAGGCCACCATGCATGCCCCTGCCTCTGCACATTTGCTCCTGCCGTCCCTGCCACCTGGCATGCCCTCCCCCTCCCCAAAGCCTCTCTGTGGGCTCCTTGCCTCCTCAGGCAGGGTACCTTCTCCAGCGGGGGTTTGCTCCACGTGCAGACTGAGGGACTGTCTGAGCCAGAAGGGTCTAGGGGATAATCTTGCTCATCTCCCTTCAGAGTTCCCAGGGGCTTTTGTCACAAGAGCTAAAATCCCTGCTCAGTCTGGCTGAAGCAAATAATAATAATAATGATAACAACAATAACAACAACAATAATAATATTAATAGCTTGTATAAATGTACACCCCAAACTATTTATTGAAGCGAAGTTTGTGATAATCAAAAATTGCGAGCAATCCACGTGCCACCATGGCAGGACCGGCCGGGAAAACTATCGCTGCCTCACACCCTGGAATGTCGTGTTGCTACTAAAAAGGATGGGGGAGGCTTGCCTACGCCGACCTGAAGAATCTCCAACACTTACTACTGAGAGAAAAGCCAGCCCAGAAGGATACATACAATATGATACCACTCCTTTAAAAACACACCAGAAAGATCTCTGGATTTCCTACAAGCACACCTTTCCGTGGCTGCACAGACTGAGGCAGGGTCTCTCAGCCTCAGCACTGTTGATATTTGGGGCAGGATCAGCCTCTGCCGTGGGGACTGTTCTGTGCTTTGTAGAATGTGCTGGGCGCCTGGGGGGCTCAGTCCGTGAAGCGTCCGACTCTTGATTTCGGCTCAGGTCATGACCTCAGGGTCGTGATCTCAGGGTCATGAGGACAAGCCCCATGTCAGGCTCCGCACTCAGCAGAGAGTCTGCCCAAGATTCTCTCTCTCCCTCTCCCTCTGCCCCTCCCCCTGCTCTCTCTCTTTCTCAAATAAATAAATCTTAAAAAAAAAAAAAAAGTTTAGCAGCACCACCCCTGGCCTCTATCCTCTATCCTCTAGATGATGGAGGCCCCACTCTGATGGTTGCAACAACAAAAATGTCACCAGACATTGCCAACTGAGCCCTGGAGACAAAATCACCGCGTGTTAGAAGCAGTGGAGTAAGATCTGGAGGGGACCGTTTCAAAGAGAGAAGAGCAGTTACCTCTGGGACCGACGTAAGGACTGGAATGGGTGTAGAGCGTTTTCGTTATGGATTCATTCATTCACCTGTTTCGTACATACTTGTTAACTACCTACTATGTGCCAGAGAGTGTGCAAGGCACTAGGGATGCAGCAGGGAAGAGAACAAAACAAAACAAAAAAATCCCTGCCTTTGTGAGTCTGACATTCTTGTAGGAGAGACAGACAAGGAACAAATGAGTAAGACGTCCGTACAGATGGTGCTAACGGCTTGGGAGACAAATTAGGCAGGGAAGGGGCAGGAGAGGGCTCAGGCCGAGGTGGGGACGTCACAGGCTCAGGATAATGTTTGAACTTCTCAGAAGAAGGATTTCCACGTCGGTGGTTTAAAATTCTTGAAAGACTGGCCGGGCCTGGCTCCCTGCAGCTGTGACAGCCTGCAAGGGGTTGGACTCTGGTGCCTGGGAAGCAGCTGGCCCCAGCCCTTCCGTCCTTCCCCAAATCCTCCCGACTTCTGACAGTAAACTTGACAGTACCCTCGGCTGTATATATAGGACAGCAGGCAGGCCGGCTGTACGCATGGAGCCCTTATGGGGCCATAAAGATAATATTAGTGGCTCCTGGAGCCTGGATATCTGGTCCCTGTTACCCCCTCTGACTTCATCTCCCACTTTCCCCTCGACTCACTAGGATCCAACCATGCTAACTTTCCTTGACTATTCAAGCTTGGCCCTGCCTCTGGGCCTTTGCACTTGCTGTTCCTACTGCCTCGACTGCCTTCCCCGTGACCTCCCCACGACCTGCTGGTTCTTGTTCACCAGGTCTTGACTCTGCTGTCATCTCCCCAGAGAGGCCTTCTCCGACCACCCCAGCCAGAGGAGGCCCTTTTTCCAAATCTCTACACACGCCCCTCTTCCCAGGCTTGTTGCCTTCGTTGGACTTGTTACCTGATGACATGATTCTGTTTGATTATTTGCTGGATTTTTATTGTTGGTGTTTCCCACTAGAATGTCTGCCCCATAAGAAAAGAATCTTATATCTTGATAGGGCACAGACAAGTACCTGGTACATAGCAGGTATCTAATAAATGCTCATCGAACATATGAGTGAATGAATGAATGAACCAATAAGAGTCATCACAAGATGACGACCACCTACCAAAGGCTGAGTCAACCTTTCTCCATTAACTCTGGCTTCTTTTTGTTGCTCTTTTGCTGTACCTGTGTATTCTCTGTACCATTATTGCTTAGCATTGTTCTTTAGATCAATTTCTTTATTTAAAGAAACTTACAGAAAGGAATCTGTTTTGTTTTTCTTTTTTTAGATTTATTTATTTATTTGCGAGAGAGAGAGAGAGCATGTGAGCAGGGGGGAGGGACAGAGAGGGAGAATCCCAAGCAGACCCTCCACTGAGCACGGAGCCTGACGTGGGGCTTGATCTCATGAGCCTGAGATCGTGACCTGAGCCGAAATCAAGCCGCCCAGGTGCTCCTGTGTAGAGGAATCTCGACAATAACACCATATAGGGAGACTCACCATATACTTTCTCTAAATAGCAGGAAAACTACACAAGGAAGTTCCATGGAGACGCAACAACATTATCTGATGGCGGACACTGACGCTGCCGCAGGTTCTAAGCCTGGGGCTGCTCTGCTTTGTTCCAAAGGAGATTAGCAAACACCAGAGAGGCATTGGAGACACGTTGGCTCTAATCGGACACATTCTCCCGGCCACAGTCAGTAGAATTAAAGGAGAACTGAAATCAGGCTAACGCTCTCGTTGCACGACTTACCATCACGTAGAGTCGAATCCACAGATGGCCTAAAGTCCGCCCAGGTACCACCGTGGTGCTGTTAATCGCGCATAACTGACACTCACGTGGGCATGTCGAACAGCCAGCAGGCGGTAAAGCCAGGGTTCGAACCACTCGATCCACGTCCCAAGTTCTTTCCCTATTCTATAGAAAACATGGCCTCTGATCTAAAATGGACTATTTGCTTTCTGACCCCTGAGTTGGGCAGGTCCCCACTCCCCTGGCATGGGACTAAGAAGGGCTGCCAACAGTAACTTCGAGGTGGTAAGAACTTAGGATCTGGAGGTGCCCAGCCCTGCTGTGAACCTGGTTCTTTCCCTTCCAGCTGCGGGGCCAAGAGCCAGGCCACCTCCGCTCCACAAGCCTCCGCTTTCCCACCCCTACCTGGAAGCATGATCACTTCCCCCCAAGACACTAGGATCCAGCCTTGCTAACTTTCCTTCTGCTCCTTGAATATTCAAGCTCGGGCCTGCCACCGGGCCTTTGCTCTTGCTGTTCCTATTGCCTCGAGTGCCATCCCCTCCACAAGCCTCAGCTTTCCCACCCTACACGGAAGCATGATCAGTACCTGCCTCTAGGCTTTTTGGGAGTGGGACGTTCAGTTCTAGACTCGTGCCCAGTTCGTTAGTGAAACACGGGCACTGATGAGGGGGCTGCCACGACGGCGTTTTGTTGATGTGATTGACATCTACAGTCCTGGACTACATGTAAAGGAGATTATGCCGGACCATCTAGGTGGGCCTGATCTAATCAGTTGAAAGACCTTAAGAGCAGAATGATGTTTCCTTAAGAAGGAAGAAATTCCACCTGTGGACAGGAGTATCTGTATCTGCTCCTGCCTGAATCTCTAGCTGGCCCTTCCTAGTGGTGTGCACAGATTTGGACTCGCCTAACCAGACTCCCACCATGTAAGCCAAGTCCTTACAATCAGTCTCTTTCCCCACCTGTCTCCTGGATCTGCTTCTTTGACGGAAACTTGACTGACTCGGGAAGGATAAATAAGATAATACTTATAGGGTCTAACACATAGTAAATGTTCAAGAAATACTAGCGTCGTTATGATTGCTTATTCTGACCGTCTTCCCTCATCTAAAAGAGCAGATCTCGTTGAGGCCATTCCAAGACCAGGGGACATGGCTGAACAGGCACTGACCTGGGAGTCAGAGGACATGGGCTCAGGCTTACAGACTCCCCCATCCCTTCCTGGCAGTGACCGCCTCTGAGCTTCAACGTCCTCCTCTTGCAGAATGACAAGAAGCTCACCTCCCACGGGCTTGCTGTGGTCTGATGCCGCCCTGACCGTATACCACCCGGGACACGAGACGTACTTGAGGAAGCCTCGTGGGCCTCCACACACGGTCATGAACTCCGCATCTCACAGGCACAGACGCATTGTGCTAGGCATCATGGGGGATTATAATCCACATGGAAGCCAGGGTATCACATGGCCCATCTCTGAACACAGACACACCCTCTCCCTGGAGGGGGAGGTGGAGTTGGCCTGGGTGACTCGGAGGTTTGGATCATGACCGAGTAATTTTCCTTCAAGATCAGGGTTCTCAGGATTACGTTCTAACCACCCAGCCAGGCAGCCAGGCAGCCAGCTACCCCCCCCCAGCCACCTGCCCATTCATCCAACATTCATCGAGGGCCCACTGCGTGCCTGCAAGTTGCAGATGAGGGACGGAATAGGGACTAGACAGGCCTCTCTTGGCCGCAAACTTCCCTCGTTCCTGCTTCCACCCTTTCCTTCCAGGGAAAATCCTTCTCCTGGGGCATCCACGGACTAGGACATCCAGGGACTAGGAGGAGCTCAGAGGGCATCTTTCTGCAGAGATCCAGGCCCCTCCCACCATGTGGAAAAAGTGAAAACCTGCGGTTTGCCTCCTGGGGCAGGGCTGGGCCCCTGGAGTGTTCACAAAGGGCTGGTAGTGAACACATTTCCCCTGAGAGCTTTCCAGTGGGAGCGGGGAGACGTGGGGGAGGGGTTGACAGGAGTCAGGCAGGGGCATTTGTGTCACCAGATTGGGGGTAGGGGAGATCGAGGCTGCCAGACACACAGAGAGAAAGAGATGGAGAGACAGATAGAGAGAGAAAGACAGACTCAAAAGGATAGACAGACATTGAAACAGAGGTGGGAGAGGGGAGATAGAGGTGGGAGAGGGGAGATGGAGGTGGGGAGAGGAAGGAGAGGTGAGCCTCTGTGGACTGTGGGGCGGGTGCACTGGATCCTGTCCCTCCTGGTCTCAGGACTCCCAGGACCCCCACGGCCCTCAGGACAAGCCTGACCTCCCCTCACCCCAGCTTGTGCCTTGGCCCCTCCCAGACCCCCACCCACCCCACTTCCCTCCCACTCCAGCAGCTCGATGACCAGGCCACCATCTCTCCCTGGCCCCAGGACTTTGCCCAGGCTGTGCCCTCTGCCTGGACCCCCCCCCCACCTCTCCCCTCTGCTTCTCTTCCTCTGCCAAGAAGCCCACCTTCAAGCCCTCTCCAGGGGCAGGTTCCTCCCCCCACCACTAGTTCCCACAGCCCCTGGGCTTTCTTCCCCCATCCCGACATTGGCTTCTCTGCGTGGGGATTAGCTGCGTCCCTATTTATGTCCAGAGGACAGGCTCCACGTCCATGCAGTCCCCTGCTATGCCTCAGGGTGAGGCCCACCACGGAGGTGTCCGGCCTGTGGTCAATATGCAATAAATTTTGGCCAACCATCAATTGGTCAGTCCACTGGGGCTCAGAGGCAGCCCCCACCAGTGACTCCACGACCCTGGCAAACCACGTCCCCTCGCTGAGCTTCCTTCCCCTCATCTGGAAACGGGCATTATAAGGCTTGGCTCTTAGGTCCTACACGTGTTAACACTCACAGACTAGCTTTTGTTTTTTGTTTTTTGGGTTTTGGTTTTTTTTTTTTTTTAGATTTTATTTATTTATTTGAGAGAGAGAAAGCACAAGCCAGGGTGGGGGGGAGAGGCAGGCTGAGGGAGAGGGAGAAGCAGGCTCCCTGCTGAGCAGAGAGCCCAGTGCTGGGCTCGATCCCAAGACCCCGGGATCATGACCGAGCCAAAGGCAGACACTTCACCAACTGAGCCACCCAGGAGCCCCATGGACTAACTTTTGGATGAATGAATGAACTCAGAGCCAAAGGGCCATGCGAGTCCAGGGCTGGGAACTCAGTCACCCCGACATCCCAGACGAAGAGTCAGAAATGGCCAAGCAGGCTGGGTGGGGACTGTGGTTGCCAGTACTCAGCTCCTATCACCAGCTGCCAGACCTTCCAATTTCTCAAGAGCAGCCTTACAAATACAGCTTGACGAGAAGTTTCCCAACTTTTAAGTGGTGACGACGGTTGTAAAACACTTAGACACATCTGCGAGCAGGATGGAGCAGCAGGCAGTGGGTTTGAGACTCAATAACCTGACCACTGCGGCACAGATGTGGAGACTGAGGCCCAGGGAGGGGGAGCTGCCCACCCCAGGTCACGGAGTAGAGGAATTGGAGGGAAAACGGCCATCTTTCTCCCCAGGCCTCAGCCCAGCTGCCCGAGCTCAGGGCACAGGCTGGCCTGCTCGGCCACCATCCCAAGGGAGGCAGTGCAGCCTTCTGTACCCAGGCCTGGCAGTTCCAGAACGAGAGGGAGGGTATAATAGCTCTGCCCACCCCACCTAGACCGGGCCGTATCAGGCACTGAGACCCAGAGAATAATGCTAAGCAACCGGCTGGCCTAAGTAGCAAGAGGTGGGGTGGGGTGGGGCACATTCCTTCCTCACTTCAGCAGCCCCAGCAGAGCTGGGAAAGGGACGGATCTTGGTTCAATTCCTGCATGGAGAAGCATGCTCTGCTCCTGAGACTGGGACCCCCAGCCCAGCACCACCCTTACAGATCTTGTTGAGTGACTCTTGTGTGCCAGGCCCCTCTCACCGGAGCTCATTTGACCCCCACAACCTTCCTGACCTCCCTCTCTCCATCTCCCCCACCTCTGCCCCAGTCACAGTGGCTGTCCAGACACACGCCCACCTCAGGGCCTTTGCACTTGCCTTTCCCTCCACGTGGTACGCTTCCCGCCATTATCCATATGGCTCAGGTCCTCACCTCCTTCAGGCCTCTGTTAAATGTGACCTTCTCAGTGAGGCCTTCCTAGCCTGTTCACCCTGTTTAAAATCACAAACCAAGCCAACGTCCCCATCCCCCATCTGGCTTTATTTTCCCCACAGCACTTCTCACCACCTCATCTATTACATGTTACACTTGTTTATTTGTGTATTCGTTTCCTATTGCCGCTGTAACAAATCCCTACCACTTGGTAGCTTACAGCAATGCAAGTTTCTCATCTCATAGTTGTGGAGATCGGAAGCTCAAGCTGGGTCTCATTAGGTGAAACTCAAGGGGCAGGGCTGAGTTTCTTCTGGAGACGGAAAGACAGAATCTGCTTCTGTTCCTTGTCAGCGGCTACAGGCCACCCGCCTTCCTTGGTTCCATCCTCCACCTTCAAGACCAGCAGCGGCCAGTCTGGTCTCTCTTGTGCTACGTCCCTCTGGCTCTGACCCTCCTGCCTCCCTCTTGCACTTAGAAGGACCCTTGGGATTCCACTGGGCCCACTGGACAGTCCAGGATCATCTCCCCAGCTCAAGGTCCGTCGATTTGCATTCTTGATTCCTCCCCTGCCATGTAACCTCGCATATTCGCAGGTTCTAGGGATTAGGATGTGGACATTGTGGGGTGGGGGTTCACATTATTCTGCCTATCTCACACACACACACACACACACACACACACACACACAGCTCCAGGAATGCAGATTATCGTCCATCTGGTCTACTACTAAGCCCAGTGCCAATGCTGAGTGGGTGCTCAACAACTATTTAGCTGGGTGGGTGGGTGATACTCTGGTGCCTCCAAAGGAAAGGGAGGCACAAGGTGATCCGTGCCCCAAATCACCCCTATCTGACGCACATGGAGACCCTGACTCGGAAAGACCAAGCATGCCACAGGTTGGGGAGCTGTGACTTAGCCCCTGGCCTAGCTACACCAGCCAGAGCGTGCCCACGCCCTCACGCTGTGCCCATAAAGACAGGGTGGACGTGGGTGGCTCACTGCCTTATCGCTTAGCTCTGCCCATTCCAGGAAGGAGCTGAGCTGCTTGTCCTCTGACAGCCCATGGACTGTGTGTGAGAGCCCCAGGGAGAAGGCCTGAGGTCTGGACAGCTCAGAGAGGGGAGAGTCCTGGCCCTGAGCCCACCCTCCAAGGGCCCCTACAACCTTCAAGCACTTTCCTCCCAAGGCTGTAGGAGGCCGCGCATGTAGGCCACTGCCAGGGACCGGCCTGCCCATCTGGGGGCCGCGGCAGCAGGTCAGGTGGGGTGGGGGCAGCAGGACCCAGCATTACTCATGCAGCGGGTGGACCTCGCTCCCTCCCAGCTCTGCGTATCTTTCCGACTCCAGAGGAGACAGGCTCGGGCCCAGATTTGCTCATGACTGAAAAATGTTCTGCCCCAAAGGATGTGAACAAATGGCCTGCTGGGAAACAAATCAGAAATAAACGTCTTTTCGGCACAGAGAGAGATGTTCAGCCGCGTACGGCAACATGCAGACATTGTGGAAGCAGAATGTTGAGTGAAAGAGGTAGGAAACAGAAGGAGAACCTGTCTGTAAATTAAAAGCACTTATGCATAGAACACTGCTACTTGTGGGGTGCCCGGCTGGCTCAGTCGGTTAAGGATATGACTCTTGGTTTTGGCTCAGGTCATGATCTCAGGGTCGGGAGATCAAGCCCCACGTCGGGCTCTATGCTCGGGGTGGGGGGAGTCTGCTTGAGATTCTCCCTCTCCCTCTGCCCCTCCTACTTCTTGTGTTCTCTCTCTCTCCCAAATAAATTAAAAAAAAAAAAATACAACTGCTTGTTTTACAAAAACACATATACAGCCAGGATCATGGGCCTGGGCATCAAGGATGAGGGAAAAATTAAATTAAATTAAATTAAATAAATAAAATAAATAAAAAATAAAATAAATAAAATAAAATAAAAAACAGTGGAGCACAGACCAATAATGGCAGGTTTAACTCAAAAACTAAAAGGTGCCTGTTTCACTCTCAATTTAAAAACCAAGCTTTAGACTGAGATACCTGCTTTCCCCTGTAGAGTAACAAAAAATCCATTAGTTCATAACACACAGTGCCGCCAAGCTTCTGGGGAAACAGGCACCCTCACACGTTGTTGGTGGGGGACTAACCTGGTCCAACCTCTCCAAAGCACAATTTGATCCTATGGCTCTAAAGGTAAAACGCAGGAATCCATCGTAAGATCTGATTTCAGGGATTTTTCGCACAGATCTACTCACACGCATGCACGACGGTATTAAGGAGAAAGACAAAGACTCTACCATTGCTTGGAAACAGCAAAAAGCTGGAAATAATGTAACGGTCCAACAGCAGGGGAATGACTAAGTGGCACACGGGCCAGCCCGCGGTGGAGTACTACGCAGCTGTGAAAAGGGACGACGGCAGCACAGACGTGCCAGATGAAGAGGATCAGGAAGACTCGTCCAGTGAGAACGAGCAAGATGTAGGACACCGGGTCCGCCATGCTTCTGTTTGCGGAACCGAAGAGCATCTGTGGTCATGTGGATCGGCATCGTACACTTTCTCTGCGAGAGCCCACAAGACAACGGGCGCGGGGTTGCCGTGGGGAGGGGAACCCGCAGAACCCTGGGTCGGGGTGGGGGAAAGACTTCACTCTCACTGCATACCTTTTTGTGCCACCTGAATTGTTTACCACTTACGTGTCTTGCCAAGGTTTTGAGCAGAATTTTAAAAAATAGAAAAGCAAACTAATTTCTCCCCAAAACTTAATGAAATGCAAATAACATGAAACCAGTTATCTCTCACCCTATCCCGGAAACCACTACTATTAACAGGTTTCCAGATTTCATAAATGATCTGAAATGTTGGCATGCATCTGTGCTGTTTGAATTTGAAGGACAGGCTGCATGACCCACAATTATGCATAAAACCTTTCTCTGGTTAAATCAGAACGAGGAGGAAGGTGGTTGTAGCTGCAAAAGTGAGCGGAGACGGTGGCCTGGACAAAGAAGGGGCAGGTTTCGGGAGACAAGCATCAGGGACAGGCAGGTGCAGGCAGAAGGGAAGGTGTGCCACAGGCTCCCCTGTCCAAGACCACATGGGTGTGTGTGTCTGTCCTGGTCAGGATGGGGCTGAGTGTAGGGGCCCTGGATAGGGGCCCAGACAGGGGAGACTGGAGTCCAGGTCAGAAACTCTGTAATGGGGATCCTGGGGGCACCAGGAAGGGGTACAAGAGTCCTGGATATTAGAGTCTGGGACCCTCAAGGTTAGAGCAAGACTAATGGGTAACGTACTCAGCTACTCCAGACTGCTGTGAAGTCTGGAGGCAGACAGTGCTGATAGTAATGGCACCAATAACAATAATAATAACAGTGGCCCACACTTTGTAGTGCTAACTAAAGGCCAAGTGCTTTAACACCCACAACCATTCCCTAGATAGGTGCTGTCATCCCCATTTCACAGATGAGAACACAGAGGCACAGAAAGGTAAAGCAACTCACCTAAGGTCACACAGCTTGGGCGACATGGACACCACTCAGGGCATACCACCCAGTAAAAAGGAGGTCCCCTTCCCCCCAGAGTCCCAAATCCAATCTTCCTCACTCCCTCTCCCTCTCCTGGCCACCACAGCACAGACAACTGCACAGCCCCAGCCGAGGCTGCCCTGCTTCTGCACTCACCACCCCCTACAGTCCCTTCTCAACCCAGCAGCCAGAGAGATGGTTCTGAAGTTCACATCTCATCATCCCTTAGCCTGGTCTCTGGAAGGGCCAGGGAGGGATTCGGGTGAGGCAAATTTCAGGTCACATAATGTCAGGAGACCCTGGCTCTCAGGTGAGACCCTGAGCCTGCCTGGCCCTGATGGCGATGGCCCCTATAGTTCTCACCTGAGGCTTCTCACAGGCCCTGGGCCCGGGCATGCTGTGGCTCCCTATGGCCGTCTAGAAATGTCCAAAGTCCTGAGCAGGTCTTGGAATTCCTGATCCAAACCTGCTGGCCTTCCATCTCTACTCCCCCACTCCTCCCCTTCCCCAGCCCAGCCCGCTGTGCCCAGATCGCCCACATTCTTCCCACCTCTGGGCCTTTGCTCAGGCGGTCCCGCCCACCCAACTCCACCTTTCCCCTGACAAAATACTGTTCAGTGACCAAGTGTTCCTCACTTGACACCTCCCCCTGAAGCCCCACTGGCTTCCTCCGCTTTGATCCCAAACTTCTCAGGTGCATGGATCCTCCATGGCCCCCATGGGGTCTGCTCCTTGGGGACCTTCCAAAGCATGAGTGCCATATCCGTCTGGACTCTCTCTGCCTCCCTCGCCTGCGCAGGGTCTGCTCGGAGCAGCTCAGTCACCACAGCAAGAACAGACCCACAACTGACTCTCTCCCAGCAGAAGGGACTTCTGAGGCAGGCAAAGTCTTCAATTCAGGCTGGGGATGGAGGTCCGGACAAAGTCGGGAGAGGTTTCTGTGTCCCTGCAGTCGTTGTCAGGCCTTACGCCCCCTGCCTGTGCCCTCTCCCCTCCCTCACTTGGCCCTGGGCTCTTAATGAACCCTTCTCACTGACAGAAGCATCAGGAAGGAAGGAGCGGGCTTCCAAGGTTGGGCTGGGGAACCCCCCGCATACCTTCTGCTGCTGGCACCCCTCCCCCAGGCTCCCTGAGAAGCTGCTGTGCTGGGTGGGGGATGGGGTAGAGAGGAGGTGGGAGGTGGCTCTCCGTACCTCACCTGGATTCATGGGCACTCACCAGTGCGGAACACGCCCCAGTGTCCCCTACTGTCTCTCTCTCTTTTTTTTTTTTTAAAGATTTTATTTATTTATTTGACAGAGATAGAGACAGCCAGCGAGAGAGGGAACACAAGCAGGGGGAGTGGGAGAGGAAGAAGCAGGCTTCCAGCAGAGGAGCCCGATGTGGGGGCTCGATCCCACAACGCCGGGATCACGCCCTGAGCCGAAGGCAGACGCTTAACCGCTGTGCCACCCAGGCGCCCCCCCCTGCTGTCTCTTGACCCAGGCATGAGGCCAGCCGCGCTCATAAACTCACGGGGCCTCCTCCTATTCACCTAAAAAAGTCCAGGAAAGATGCTCGTTTTGGCTTGGGTCCTTTTGCAGGTGTTGCCAATTGCTCCGGCGACAGGATGCGGAGTTCTGATTGGCCAGGCCTGGGTCACGTGCCCATCTCTGGCCCTAGGGCTGGGCGCCACCCATCAACCTGGATCCCCTTTCCTTGCCTCGTTGTAAATTAAAAGTCAAAGCAAGTGAAGGCAGGCCTGAGGCTGTATGGTATCAAGGGATGCTTTTCCCGATCTAGAGCTCAACTTCTCAGTTCTTAGCAGTTGGATGTGTTTTTTCTTTCTAATTCCCCTTTCACTGAGACTGAGGCTCTCCAAGGTTCCCCGTTCAGGATTCTTGGTTCCAATTCCCTAAAGCTCAGTCTCCCCTCTCTGGAGGGGATAGGACATAAAGCCCCCAAGTAATGATTAATTACAAAGGGAAATAGTAAATTACAGAAACACTTCTGCTCAGCTTAGCAAGAGATCAATGTGAACATCACCAGTAAATGATAGTAATAATAATCAATAATTGTTAATAATCAGCAGTGTCCCGTGCTTCCTGATAAGGTGTAGCTAGAAAGTACAACGTCCCTTCTGTGGCTCTAACAAAAGAACCCAACTTGAGTCTGTACATCGGGAAACACCAGGCTGACCCCAAAAGGAGGGACGTTCTGCAAACTGACCTGTACTCCTCAAAGAATATCGAGATCAAGAACGGAACCTGTCCGGTTCAGAGAGACTGGAGAGACTTGATGGCCACATTCGATCCCGGATTGAGAAAAAAATTGCTATGAAAGACTTTACTGGGAAAATTGGCAAAATGTTTACAGATTTTATATCGTATCTGTGTTAAAACTGCTGAATGGGAGAGCTCTGTGGTTGCACGAGAGAATGCCGTGACTCTCAGGAAATGCACTCAGATACCATGATGCCTCAGGAAGGAGAAAGAGAAGGAATGATTGAACGCACGAACACCTGGTAAATCCAGGCAGAGGGTTTTTAGCTTCATCGTCCTATCCTTGCAACTTTTACTTATTTCAGAATTCAAACTCTCTTCAAAGGTTCCTAGGATCCCTCCCATGGCATTAGCTCGGGCTGCAGTTTTCCGCTCTTCTTTGCTTGAACCCCTGCAGGCTTCCCTTAAAATCTGTGTCGTCCCTTTACGGGGCTGCTTTATCCAGAACCCCTCGGTGCCCTGGCAGGAAGGTTTCCCAGCTCTCTGTCCTGTCCTGGTTTCCCAGCTCTCCATCCTGTCCCAAGCTCAGCCTCTGGGCTCCCTGAAGGCAGGGCGTGTCTCTCTCTTGCAGCTGTAGCCCGGGGCGGGGGGGGGGCGGCAGACTCCAGGCTCCGCAGATACCTGTTGAATGAATAAACAAGCCACGCGGGTTATAGGCTCGGTTCACTTTGTCGGCTATGCTCAGCCATGGAAAACCCCTTTATTCAGATGAGCCTCCCCTTCTCCATCTGCACGGATGATATTTCTGAGCGTTTTTTTTAATCTTTTTTCTTTTTAAAAATAAAACCCAGGTACAGAAAACCACGTGGCACTAAAAGATACCTTACTAACTTCGGTAAAAAAAACAAACAAACAAAAAACAACAAAACCCCCACACACTTTCTTGAATAGAACTCAGCCAGTCCCGCAGCAGCCCCAGCAGGAACCCGGTCCCCCAGCCCCTCCCCGCTCCCAGCATAAGCACTACCCTGACTTCCCGGGCCATCACTTCTGTTTCTTTCTTGTCTTCTCACCTCCACGGGGGTCCCTAGATAGGACACTTTGTCTTGCCCATTTTTCTAAAAACTCCATTTCTTTTAACGTGCTTTGCCTTTCTGTTTCCTGCTCTGTTGCTCGTTCTTGCCATCTGTCTGCTGCAGACCCTGCACCCTCTGACCTTCAGATTCCCCTGCAGCGAGCCGGGTGGGGGGGTGGGGGGGCTGTGGCATGTGGCGGGGGTGTTCCACATGGTCTAGCTTTGGCCTTTCCTGCAAAATGGCAGCAGCATCTGGAGGCCTGAGCCGGGTATTTGCAAGGAATGAGGATGTGTGGGGGAGTGCCTGGCTTGGATGGGCAGCCCCCAAACACAGGAGCCCAGACTATTTGGGCTGCTCACGTGGGCTGACCGCAGCTCCGCCGGGGGGCGGGGAGGCATCCGTCTCAAGAGCCCCCACCACAGTCCTGCCCACCCCAGCTCGCCAGGCCCATCCCAGTGGGAGCTGGTGGCAGAATGGCCCATAATTTCAGCAGTTTGTCTTCCCTAAAATTATTTCTCATTTGGAAATGGTTTCCAGACCCTTCCCAGGAAAGAGTTAGTGGTACAGGGAACATTTTTCTATTAAAAACAAAAAACAGCCTGACGACCGAACACTGAGTCTCTGCAGCTCAGGCTCTGGAGAGGCCTGGCTGAGCACCAGCTGTATACCCTGCCCTGGGGGGCTCTGCCAGGGAGAAGCAGAAGGTGAGAGGGACAGTCAGGGCTCTGTTGCCAGGAATCCCTCCCACCCCGACCTGGGCATGGACACGGGGTCTGTGGATGCAGGGCCTTGAGCTTCAGAAAGAGCTGAGGAGAAGCATCTGGCCTGGGGTGGAGTGGCTTGCTCGGGCTGCTGGGAGGCTCGAGGACTCTGGATTGTTCCAGGTAATATAAGGCACCAGGTCACGGAGAGGCAGTTTTCCTACAGGGATTCTCTCGCAGCTGCTCTGAGCATCTCAAGGGGAAAAGCGCCCTTGCGGCTGGCATGTCCCTCGTCACCTGGCTAACTCTCTCTCTCGTGTCCCTTTTAACGAAGCCCCAACAGGGCTCTGCTTCCTGGCCGGGCCAGCAAGAGGATCTGGCAAGAATGTAATGACATTGCTTAGCTCTTATTGTATTTGTTTCCACCACTATCTTCGATTGGTGATAAATGACATAGGTTTTCCATGTCTGCTAATGATATATAGTGTCCTTTGTACAGAAACAAATCAGCTAAAAAAAAAAAAGGTGAGTGGGAAGTCCATTTAAAATCTATATTAGGGAAGGCAGAGCGCAGTTAGCCCAAAGCTCAGAGCCCCCCGGAGGCTGGGAGGCTTGGGTGCGGTGGTTAGGTGGGCAGACTCCAGAGCCCAAGGGCCTGGGCTTAAATCCTCGTCATCTGGGCAAGCTGCTCCCATCTCTCTGAGCCTCAGCTTCCCCATCTGTGAAAAGGGGGACGCTGCTGGTCCTTTGAGGTTTGCACAGGAGGGGGAGGGCCATTTTCAGGGACACCCCCCCTCCCCCGGCTGCCCACGTCCTGGGTCTGACCCCAGGCATCTGCCCCTGCCTCTCGGTCTCAGAGAACTCAGCCCCACCATCCCTCTAACCTCGTCTTGCCTTCCTCCCATCTTTTTACGCCATTTTTACAGACTCGGCTATTGGGGTTCCTGGAATCATTTTGTACACCCTGTCACCTCAGCCTGGAGTGTCCTACGACTTCCACACAGGGAAGGATGCCTGGAGGCTGGTCCCCAGCTCTCTGACATTTCCTGATTCCCTGATATGGAGTGTCCATGAATGTTCTAAACAAATGACTGTGCTCTGCTGTACTCCACCCTCGTGGGCACAACGGTCTGCCTCCCTCCCTCCCTCCCTTCTGCCAGCCCCTCCTCCGAGGAGACCATGCAAACGTCTAACACAATCATGGCATATATCCAACCAGAGGCGGGAGATCTGCCTCCCTACACCCAACATGCAGCGTGGAAGAGCACTGCCTCTGGCGAGTGACCCCACGAGCCCAGCCTCTGTCGGCCCCTCTGAATAATGGGGCAATGACAGTACCCACCTCATTCCGGTTGTCCTGAAGACTAAGTGGGTTCATATAGGCAGGAAGCCCTTACCAGAGCCCCTTGGAGAGCATAAGCGCTTGACGCAGAGCAGGAGAAATCTGCTGGTAGGACAGAGCCTCTGAGACCAGGGCCTGGACTAGCGTCAGGCAAGTGAAGCGCCAAGCGTGCAGAGGTTAAGGAGGCGCTCACTCCGGGTCTGGGCTGGTCCTGGGAGCCACAATCGTCCCAGGTCGCCGCTCGCCCCCTGGTGGCCACTCTGCAGAATGACAGCCCTTCCTTCTGCTCCCAAGGGTCTCTGACGTTCAACCCCAGAGCTGGGGGGGGAGGAGGGCACTCACCAGCTTGGAGGGACAGGGCCTGCCTCTGTCCTGTGGGATCCTCGGTTTCTTCACCCAGAAACTAGAAGAGCCTGCCTCATAGTGAATGACAAATCTTCCCACAGCACCAGTATTTAATGAGCACCTACTGTGTGCCGTGGAGTAAAGAGACATGAGTCTTCGGGCACTTAGGGCATGGAAGAGAAGGAGGAAGAAGTCCGGAAATGGTGACTGAAGTAAGGCACGGTCCCTGTTGAGCACGCACTCGGTGCCACACACGGTTCTCAACACTTGTGGATACTCTCAGAAGACAATGAGATGGGGACTATTTTTATTCCTGTTTGGGAGCTGAGGCCCAGAGGGGTTAAGCAGCTTGTCCAAGGTGGCACAGCCTCGGTGGTGGAAGCAAGACTAGAACCACAAAGTTCTGTGCGAGGCTGGAGTGGGGGGTACGAGGATCCATCCATTCAGGACATGTTTGTTGTGCACCTGCTGTTGCCGGGGCCAGTGCTGGATGCTGGGGGGAGCGACCCCCACGGTTACCTGAACCCTGGAGGGATCACTTCTTCTTGGCTCCTCCCGGGCTGCTGCATTGTCCCGCGAGATCACCAGGTGGCGCCAGCGCACAGCGGGGCCGGCCTGTCCCTCCCAACTAGCCTCGTTTGTAGGGGATCCCTCTGTGGTGGGAGCTGTCCTAGGCGCTGTAGGTCCTATAGCAGCATCTCTGGCTTCCACTCAGTCGGGGTCAGCAGCATGTGCCCTTCTCCCCAGGGTGACAACCTAAACCGTCTTCAGACATTGCCAAGTATCCCCTGGAGGGAAAAATTGCTCCAGAACAGTCAGAGGCGCAGCCTTGGTCCCTGCTCCACTGCATTCATTTACTGCGTGTCCTCTGGGCTGGACTCGAAGCCCAGAGGACCCACTGCTGGCAGAGATCACGCCCAGACGGAGCTGGCCCCCAGGTGCGGGTTAAGCATTCAAGGCAGCGGAACACCAAGGGTCAAGTTCATGCCCCGTCCCCTCCATGGGGGAGAGGAGCCCTGGGTTCAATCCAGGTTTTGCCAGTTATTAGCTGTGTGACTTTGGGCAAGTCACAGTAGGTCTCTTAATTTCCCCATAGGTAGAATGAAGTAGGAGTCCATTTTGGAGCCAGGACCCATGCTGGGGTCTGGGATCCCGCCACGGGGAGCCCACCGTCCCCCTGCAGGAGCTCGCAGGCTGGGACGTGGTGTGGTGTCTGCAGTGTGCATGCTGCATGTGCCGACACACTCCCCAACACTCCCGGACGCTTCCCTGCTCCATCACCTGCCATCCTATTATACTCCCTTCTCTGGTGTATTGTTGGCTTCCGTGTCAAGCACGTGAGTTCCCTGAGGGCAGAGGTTTTTTGGTGAAGTTGTTCACCTCTGTATTTCCGGGGCCAGGACCACAATAGGGGCTCCATTTGGTTGGATGAATAAATTCCCTTCTTCCATTTTTGCCCCATCTAGTCCATTCTCAACAAGGCAGCTTAGGGGAGCCTGCAGAAACCCACCTCAGGTCATGTCCCTTGGAACTCTTCTCAGAGGAAAAGGAAATGTTCTCCCTATAGCCTCCCTATAGCCTGCACAGGCCCTGTATGATCTACCCCTGCCCCTACCGATCTCATCTCCCTGACCTCATCTCCCACTATCCTCCTCTGAGTCACTCTGCGCCAGACACGCTGGCCTCCTTGCTGCACCTCACACACATGGGCATGCTCCTACCTCTGATTATTTTTACAATACATATCATTAGCAGAAAGGATTTTGTTAGACTGATAACTTCTTTATTGTTAGTTCCCCTCCACACACACACACACAAAAGACAAACCCCTTTCCTCTCGGGGCTCACAATAGTAAGCCAGATGGTCAGGAGGGGCCTCTTCAAAATGGCGGCATTTGAGTTGTGACTTGAAGGATGAGAAGGGATCGGTCATGGGAGAACCTGAGTGAAGGTCTTTTCTTTCTTCTTCTTTTTTTTTTAAGAGCTTATTTATTTATTTGACAGAGAGAGAGAGACAGTGAAAGAGGGAACACAGGCAGGGGGAGTGGGAGAGGAAGAAGAGGAGCCTGATGTGGGGCTCGATCCCTGCCTCCGCCCTGAGCCGAAGGCAGATGCTTAACGACTGAGCCACCCAGGCACCCTGAGTGAAGGTCTTTTCTGACAGAGGGGCTAGCAAGTGCAAAGGCCCAGGGGCTGCTCAACTCTGCCTGTCTAGGCAAGCCCTGCTCACCTGGGTGGTGGTTTCCCAGGCCATGCCCCGAGGCTGGCTGAGAGCCCTGAAGTCATCCGGAAGCTGCAGAGTGTGGCTGGGGGCTGGGCCAGACCTGGCCACACAAAGGCCCATTGACAGTCAGACAGGAAGGGGCCGAGGTGGCCCAAGAAGTGGCTCCCTCTTGCCAGCTCCCAGGAAGCTCTGGCTGGAACAAGTGAAAGCCTGGATCTTCTCAGTAGACTCCTGTTTCCCAGGGTAAGGGAGAGAGATGCGGGTACTTGGGCACGCAGGGCAGGTGTGCGAGGGCTCTGAGGTCCCACAGCTTCGTTCTAAATCCAGCCCCGCCCCTGGCTAGCTGAGTTGTCCTTGGCCACATCATCTTACTCTCTGAGCTTCAGCTCACCCCTAAGACAGGGTGAAAAAACAGGACCAACCCTACAAGGAAGGCGGAGGCCATGTATGAGAGCAGCAGGAACCAGACGTGACCCGGAAGGTGCTTGAGAGCAGGTGGCCGGCCGTGGTGCCCGCCGAGGTTGTCAGCCGCGGGGGCCGGCTAGGTTGTCAGTTTTGGGGGATGCTCAAAGCGTGAAGACCAGCAGGGGATCGTGGCTTGGGTTTCTGGTTCAGACAAACCTGGGTTTGGCTCACATTTCCTGCTTTCTGGCTGGAGGCAGGTGGGATCTCCCCAGGCCATGCCTCAGTTTCCCCATCTGTAAGGCAGAGATAACAGGAGCTGTACAGGGGAAGATGACTGTAAAGCAGCCGGCTTGGCTGACAGGCTGGGGGCCCAGTCCGATGACTGAGAACGGAGAAGGCGTCAAGGCACCCCGGAACCAGGAGGGGAAGGAGGATGTGAGCAGGGCCTCGAGGCAGGTGGGCGACCACTGCACATTCGTGTGAACACACTGACAAACTCGACCACAGATTAGGGCGGTTGAGCACGTCTCAGGCTGGGGGGGCAGCAAGAGCAGAGACCCTGGGAATGGAAAGCCACACAGCAGAGACCGCGGCCACGGGTGCATCTTGAGAGATCCTGCTAGAAAAGCTGGCTGGCCCCAGGTTGGGGACAGCAGACCTGGAATGGGGACTTGGATCTGGGGCGATGAGGAGGCTTGGAAGGCTTGGGAATCGAGGGTCACGCCCTCGTGCCCTTGAGTGTTGGCACAGCGAGGACACTGCACCCACAGCTTCATCCCCAGCACCCGGCTCGGGGCCTCCCGCACAGCTGGTGCTCGGGGAGCTGGTTCTGAGCGTGAGAAACCGGCCACAGACAGCTGGGCCTTCTCTGGCCTGTCTCCACCCACACAGCGCCGGGGGACTTAGAAAGAGCTAGATTCGTAGAGCCTTGTGTATTCGCATCTACGGTGTCTGAGGCACTGGCACTAGCCAGGAACGAAGCCGATGGAGCCCCAGCATTCGTAGAGCTCACATTTCAGTGACAGGGGAGGGACAGGGAAACCAACAAAGAGGATTCTTTCAGGTAGTGTTCCGTGCCATGGAGGAAGCGGGGTGGGGGTGTGAGGGAGCAAGGAGGGGGCTCTGAAGAATCGCTGAGTGAAGGGCATAACAGGCAGCGGGACGGGCACAGGCCAAGGTCCTGAGGTGCGAATGGGCTCAGTGAGATGGAGGAGCAGTGAGGAGGCCAGGGAGGCCGGGGCAGAGAAAAGCAGAGGAGAGGCGCCCAGGCCCTGCAAGGCCTGTGGGGTGAGGAGACAGGAGGGCACTTCTGGAGGGTTTTGAGAATGGCTTGATCTTATTTGCATTTAAAATTCTCCTTTCAAAGGGCTCAATCATTGTTATCCCCATTTTACAGATGAGAAAGCTGAGGCTCCAGGGTTTTATGGATTTATCTTAGGCTCCACAGCTAGTAAGAAGCAGACCTGGGGGCCAACTCCAGCCTGTCTCTGGGGTCTGAGGGCTGGAAGGGATTGAGAGCTGCCTGCTGGACCCAACACAGGTCTCCTGAGTCATCTGGCTGGGCCTGGAGCTCACCTCTAGCAGCCCGGAAGTGCTCTGGGGAGGCGCCCCTCACCGTGCCCCCAGGGGCTGCCCCAGGCTGCATCCACACCCTTTTACTCTCTGGGCCGTTCCAGTCATTCCAGTCACCGGGCCCTGGGCTGAATGCCTTGCGGGAGTCTGAGTACAGCTGCCACCTGATCTGCTCTCCTCCTTTTGCTGTGTGGCTTTGGGTAAGCGCCCCACCCTCTCTGGGCCTCCTACGCAGTGCCTGCTGCCTGGCCCAACCCCAGTGCACAGTGCCCCTCCCTTTGTCCTCGGAGTCCCGGCACACAGCTGCTACTGGTACCAGGCTGAGGGCAGAAGGGCGGGCAGATAAAGGCCCAAATGCCTGTGGGCGCAGCAGAGGCTCAGGCCCCACCCAGATAACAGGACCCGAGAGGAGGGAGACCGTGCGCCACAAGCTCACCGCCCCGTCCCTCCCGCCCCTCCCACGGCAGGTTTCTGGGGAGCAGTGTCCACACTGCCTGACCCACTTCTCACTCTACCACCTTCCCCAGTGCCCTCCAACCAGGTTTCTACCCTCTGTGTCACCAAATGGCTCTTGATGTCACAATTCTTGCTGCCAAGTCCAAGTGTGGCACCCTGCGCATGGTCGCCTCTCAGCAACGTTCTTGCTGAGTTCTGTCTTTGGATGCTGCACCGCTGCCGTCCCCCCCCCCCCCCCCCCCCCCCCCCCTCCCCCCCGGGGCCCCCCCCCCCCCCCCCCCGTCGCCACCAGTCCCTGTCCTGGGTGACCTCCCCCATTCCCCTGCTTTAAATAAGTGTGTGTGTCTGTGTCTGTGTGTGTAATGATCTCAGATTCCCATCAGCATCCTGACCTCTCTCCTGGCTCTGGCCTTGAGACATCCTAAAAACACATCTTGATTTCCCCAAACACATATCCCCCCCAACCCCACCCAGAACCTCCAGTCTTTTCTTTTACTTCTGTCCAGCTCCAACACCCCGGTCCAAGCCACCACCATGCTCGCCTGTGGCCTCCGGGCTGGTTTCTCTGCTGCCACATTTGCTCCCAACGGAGCCAAACATATCACTCCCCTACTGGAGCTTTGCAGTGGCCTCTGGCTGCTCTCCCCAAAACTCCAAAGTTCTCACCATGGCCTACAAGACCCTACCTTGGCCTCCGCCCCCCTCCTATTTCCATCATACTGGCTTCCTTTCACTTTCTCCAGCAAGCGGAATTCTTTCCTGCCTCAGGGCCTTTGCATTTTGCCTTTCCTCATCCTGTAACTCTCTTCCCTGTTCTCTTCACACCTGCCTTGTTTCTTTTAAATGTAACCTTCCTAGAGGTCTCCTCACTGGCCATCCAATAACCGAAGGAGCCTGACCCTGTTCCTGGTCACTCTCAATGCCATCGTCCTGTTCACTTCCCTCATAGCTCTTAGCACATCTGGAACCCACTTACTTACTTTTGTATTATCTCCCTACCCCTCCTCCCCAGAATATTGGCTCCAAGATGGCAGGATTTAGTCTGTATGGTTCACCGCCAGAGACGGAAACCAGGAATGCAGCACAGCGTCTGGCCCATAGTAGATGCTCAATAAATATGTTGGTTGCAAGGACGGCTGCATGGCTGGCTGGCTAGGCAACCAGATAAAAGAACTTCAACTCTACCTTTCATCATGCCACTCTCCCACTCAAGAACCTTCCTTGAATATTGTGCCTTCAAAGTTTTCTCTGCCTAGAGAATATTGTGCCTTCAAATCTTTCTGAACTGGTCCCAAATAGGATGGTGACTGCACCTGCAGCAGATAAACCAATCATTCATGCTAAACCATTAGGAAGTGGGCCAGTTAGCCGTCTGCCTCCCCTGACCCAGCCAGGGGTCATTTGAGAGCAGGGTCTCGGTCGTCTCCACCTCTATGTCTCGGCACAGAGCCCCTGGTCAGCAACGTCAGAGAGGTCTGATGAATAAATACAGGAATTAGTGAGTGGCTGAGTGAGCGAGGGAAAGCAGCCCCCTGTGACCCGAGTGGCCAGCAAGTGGGAAGACTCGCAGAAGCTTCAGACCCAGACAGCTGACCTTTTCAAATTTAGAAGATGGGAGTCATTTCGCTGTTTCAGGCGAGTGCTCCCGGTCAGGGTTTCAAAGTGTATCAAGCAGGAAAGTGTGGTGACAGGGAAACTTTGAAGCCGGCCAGAAATGAGGCTGTAAGTGTCTCTCGGGAGGGGATGATTTGAATAACGACTGGATCCTCCAATTAGAAGAGCCCTGTGGTGACAGTAAAAACTCACTCCCACGCGATTTCAGCGAAAGCGGCAAAGACCCACAGCATCAGGAGAGAAGGTTCTCGGGGCTTCTAGAAGGTCTTGCTGGACCGCTTCCGGGCTTTGCGTCCCTCAGAGCCTTTCAGACTGGACTCTCTTGTTCCGCAGGTGGGATGGGAGCCTGGCGCTGATGGAGGTGAGGTGGGGCCCTCCTCTGAGTCACCAGCTCGGGAGCGTGGACCTGCCCCCACAGTGCGGCCCAGCCTATTTTTATGGCTTCTCGAATCAGTCCCTGTGTTTGACCGGGTTCACTGGAAAGCAGACTCAGCGATGGCTTTGCACGCAGGCCATTTGTCAGGGCTTCACCGGCGACGGAGTGAGGGCAGCGACACGCAGCCAAGGGAGACATTGGGCGGGCATGTGGCCACAACAGAGGCCGCAGCGGAGCTCTGAAGCAGGGACGGCTCTTCTGAGTTGCCCCTCATCAAGGCAAGGGGACAGGGTCTTCCGACTGCCGTGTCAACCAGACATTGGTTGTGGATGCCCACAGCGGAGGGGGCATGGCTGCAGGCTGAGCGAGGCCTGGAGACGGTGGACTTGGTCCTCCACCGGGAGCTGGGTGGCCTGCCACAGCGTCCACTGTGGTCCGCTTCTCTGCACCTTCACCACCTGGAGCCAACCACCACCTGCCACCTGGACGGCTGTCGTAGGCTCCCCACTGGTGTCTCAGCCCCCGCTCTTGACCCTCCACCAACACTGAGTCCGTCACCAGTGACCTAAAGCCAGAGGAGCTCTCCCAATGCACACATCAGACAGCTTCACTCTGGTACATCTAAAGCCCTCTAGTGCCCTCCCTGGATACTCAGAGTAAAATCCCAATTCTTCCCCCGGGGCCACAAGACTCTGCCTGTGTGAGCCCCACCGCTGCCGGTGACCCCTCTCTCCCTCCTATACAGCGTGCCAACCCACGGCCTTCTCTTTTTCCGAAGGAAGCTGTTCTACCTCAGGGCCTTTGCATTTGCTGTTCCCTCTGCCGAACACTCCTTCCTTCAGCTCTCCCATGGCTGATTCTCTATCCTTCCCGTCTCATCTGAGATGTCCCCTCCCTGAGCCGCCCCTGCTGCCGCCAATGATCATCAGGAGAAGGAGCCCCCCTCAGGCCGGCTCCCTCCAAACCTGGTGCCCATAATGCTACGGTGGAGTGGGGCTGAGCTGTCCCCTGATGACCACGGTCGCTGAGTAATGATTCACACTTACCATCACATGCGAATTCGCTGTGAGGACAAACTGCTCAGGGTAATTTATGTCACTTACGCAATGCATTCTGCTTATTGCTGGCAGAAAACTTGCCAGGGAGGGTATGAGCCATGCAGCTCATGAGCACACCCCTCCACCCTTCTCTGTCAGCCCCAAAGGTAGACCTTTCCTCTCTGCCACCTCACCCACACTCCTCCGCACCTCACTACTGCTCGCCAGGGCGAGCACCACAGGAGCGGTGTGATTGATTTCCAGAACAATGGTGGGTGGCTTAAGGGAGTAGCCTAATAGGAAAGGGGGTCCCTGCTTTGTGGGGAGCCTGGGGGTAAGGAGTAGGGGATGTCGGGGAGTAAATCTGCTCTTAATTCTAGAAAGAGCAGGGATGTGGGAAGATGCTCTATGGCTGGACCCCATGTCGAGAACCAGAGCTCAGCAGCCTGGGAAGTCACTTCCCTTCTCCGGCTTCCATTTCCTTAGCTGTCAGATAAAGAGAAATTAGATGAAACCAGGGGTGGTCCGTCGTTTTATAAGAAGGACAAACTAAAGAGCCTAGGAGTCTGGGTAGGAGCAACCTCCCTTCTCCACACACACCCCTCTGTCTCTCTCTCCATCTCTCTTTCATTCGACAAATCTCTTAACACCATCTCCTGCCACATGCGGCTGCGGATGGTGGAGAGCTGAGATTCTTTGCCTTCCAGAAGTTTACGGTGTTGGGGGGGAAGACAGCTCATAAACCAGGGAAAACCAAATGAACAAGGAGTTTCACCTAGTGATGCGCTGTGAAGAAAAGTCACACGGGAACGGGACAAGTCGGCTGCTTCGGACTGGGTGTTCAGGGAAGACATCTACCATCTGAAATCAGAGCAGTGTCCCCAGTACCGGCAGAAGCAAGGGAAAATCCCCCGAGACTCAGGTCCCCAACATCAGCTTTAAATGCACTCCACTTACTACCCTGCATACAAAGTGCCAAGGCTCAAAGACAAACTTTAACCTGTACGTGAAATGAATTAGTGAGGCAACAGACTGGCAAACATTTCCTGTCAAGGGTCAGAGGGTAAATAGCTTCGACCTGGGGGCCACACGTAGTCTGTCACGATCACTGAGCTCTGCCGTGGTCCATGCGTGAACAAACGGGCATGGCTGTGTTTCAGTGAAATTTTATTTACAAAGACAGGCAGCTGGCTGGCCATAGCTTGCTAAGCCCGGAGTTAGCCTAGAAAATAAGAGAAATAAGAACGGAGAAGGAGGGATCACAGAATAAGGAAGGAGTCCAGGAAAAATGAAACCAACAATGCGTACTGGCTGGTTCATCGCCGTGTAACACATACAAGCAGTGACATGGAAGGAAAGCAAACTGCCCAACAAGAGAAGCAAAGACAATCAAGGCTCTGTTGACGCAAAGGAAAAGGGAGGGACAGTGAAGAGTGACAGATTACACGGAAACACAGAAGAGCTGGGCTGATGAGCGGAGGAAGGACATGCCACGGGAAGGACATGCTGATTACAACCCTGAACTGTGTTTTTTTTGATCCTTGTCCTGGCTGCAGACAGAGCTCCTGGCGATGGAGGGCAATGCGGGACATGCCATTTTTGCGTCCGTCATTCTGCTTTAACGGAAGACCAAAAACAGCATATAAGCAAATCAGATTTTTAAAAAATTTACAAATTAATTTCAACAGATATTTAATAGGGGCCTACTATGTTAGGGGGTACCAAGACTTCAAGTGGAGATCATGGAAGTTTCTACTGGATGAAGTTAATAAGAATTTTTTTTTTTAAGATTTTATTTATTTGTGAGAGAGAGTGTATGCATGGGTGCAAGGTGTGGGTAGGGGCAGAGAATCTCCAGCAGACTGCCTGGTGAGCACAGGGCCCAATGTGGGGCTCGATCTCATGAGCCTGAGATCATGACCTGAGCCAAAATCAAGAGCCACATGCCCCACTGACCAACCCACCCAGGCGCCCCTCGTAAGTAGAATTTTATCATTTTTAAGATTGCAGTAAAAATATGCATCACATAAAAGTGAAATCTTAACCATTCTTACATGTCCAGCTCAGTATTGCCGGGTATATTCACGTAGTTTTGTAACCAATCTCCAGAACTGCATCTTGCAAAACTACAATCGTACTATCGTTGACCACCACTCCGCTCCCCCTCCCTTCTGAGACTCAGGTGGACCGCGTTACATCCATGCCCAGATTTACACACAGCTATGTTCACTGTGGGGCATATGATGGGACCGTGGAAAACTGAGAACAAGTTCCACGTCCATCAGGGGGGAAGGAGCTAAATACATGTCATCTGTCCGTACAGGGGTAACCGCAGGCGGCCGTTCGGAGGAGGAAGGCGGTTTCGTTCCACAGAGATTCCCTGAGAATCTACTATGTGCTGGGGCCAGTGCTTCGCACCCGGGACGGAGCAAGAACAAAGTAGTCTCTACCTCCATGGGGACGACATTTTAGTGCGGTTGACAGTCCATGAACAAAGAACCAATAAAAATAACGGGATTCAGAGTAAGAAATCCTGTGGACCAAAATAAAGGAGACCGGGGGACGTAGCATTTTAGTGTGGGGCTCCCGCAATGCCTCTCTGAGCAGGGGACACGGAGCTTTCTTTGAGGAAGTTTTTCAATCACGGCGAAGACATCTCCATGAAATTTTAGGATAAAACACCGCAAGTAATTACAATTTATGTTGTTCTTTAAAGTAAACGTGTCTTTATCTCCCCACACGTGCATGCAGGTAGACAGGCATCAATACCAGCCGAACTCCTGCCATTCGAGGGGGAGGGACCTAAAACTTTTCCGGTGAGCGTGTACTCCTGTGTGATGTTCATTAATAAAAATGTTTATGAACGGCCTGTAAACAAAAGGCACTTAAGAGCACATATACAAAAAGAAAAAAAATAGAAGTAGCTTAGGGTTCAGAGATTACCTTGGGGTAAAGACGACCAGGAGTTCAAACCCCAGCTGTCTGTCTGTGCTGGTTTTGGGACGTCCAGTGAAAATCGCCTTTGGTGGCTTTCGTTTCCCAGCTCTAGAGCCACCCTGCTCTCCCCAGGGTCATTTGGCCACGTCTGGTGACAATTTTGGTCGTCACGGCTGGGGAGGGAGGGGTGTTGCTACTGGCCTGCAGAGGCTGAAGGCCAAGGGCACAGCTAAAGACAAAGAATGATCCGGCCCCGAATGTTAAGAGCCGAGGGTTGAGCGCCCCTTGCTCTAGAAAGAGGGGCCACATCTCCCCCACAGGGCTGAAGACTAATTGGCACAGCCTCTGGCACAAAGTAAACATCAACAAATAGAACCACTATTTTTAGGACTGTACTTCCCCCAAATTAAAAAAAATTTTTTTGAGTGGGGAGGAAGTGGTAATGCCAGGAATCAATTCTGCCTAATACCAATTCTGGTGACTTATTACTGAAAGGGAGCCTTGATTTTTTTTTTTTTTTTTTCAAACAGCCACACAGGTCTTCACAGGCTGTCTGCCGATGATGAGAGCTGACGTAGGAAGGGCTCCTAATTCCTCCCGGGTTTTGTTTAGTCTCATCCCTGCCAGCAGTTCAGGAACATTCCTGCTAAATTAGCCCCTGTCTCTTGGATATTCAGCTCTCTCTCTCTCTGGTCCCCACCTCCCTATGGTTCAAAACCACTCAGGTTTGTCTTGTTGGAAAATCAAAATCAAAACCCTCCCTGCGCCTCACACGCTTCCCTCAGCCCCCAGCCTTCTTTTTTGCCCCTTCAGGTGGGGTTCGAGGCCGCTATCCCCACTGCGGCTTCAGCCTCCTTTCTCAGCCCCCTCCGTGGCCTGCCCTGCTGGTGACCTCCTCCCCATGCCCGACAGTGAGCTTACTCATGTCTTCCCTGCACCCAACACTGTGGGCCCCCTCCCCTCAAACGGCTCTTCCCTTCCCTTCCCTGTCCTGCCCACTGCTGCTTCCTCCACCTCTGCTTCTCAGCTGTTACAAGGGAGCTCTTAGAGGCTGGGCCAAGGCCACCGGCTCCCTCCAGGCTCCTGCTCCACTCAGCACCAGAGCCACTGCAGCCGCTCCTCCACCTGGGCTCATCTCCCACCCCGTCCTCACAACCCACGCCGGTCCCCATCGCTCATCTCCCACCCCGTCCTCACCACCCACGCCGGTCCCCATCGCTCATCTCCCACACTGTCCTCACGACCCAGCCCAGTCCCCATCACTCATCTCCCACCCCGTCCTCACGACCCACGCCGGTCCCCATCGCTCATCTCCCACACTGTCCTCACGACCCAGCCCAGTCCCCATCGCTCATCTCCCACACTGTCCTCACGACCCAGCCCAGTCCCCATCACTCATCTCCCACCCCGTCCTCATGACCCACCCCGGTCCCCACTGGTCCTTGCAGTCCCCAAACCGGAGAATGTCCAACTGCCTGTTTGCCTTATCTGCTTGGTGGCCTCAGAACCCCCGAACTCAACATGCTCCTAACTGATCCTGTGGTCTTGCCCACAAACCTGGTCCAATTCTGGTGCCCTCGTCCCAAGCAATGGCCTTGCCATCCACCCACGCCGGGAAGCCAGAAGCTAGGAGGATTCCTCCATCCCAACGGCAATCTGTTCCGCAGCATCCTCCTAGCCCCTCCTCCATACCGTGTGCACTTCCCTGGTCCCCCTACTTTTCCTTGGCTTCTCTATAGTCCCCATTCTCCCTGCAGCCAGAGCCATCTATTAAGATTATGTCTAATGACATCACTCACAGCCCCACCTGCTGGGAACTCTTGAGGTCACTGCTCTAAGGATAAAACCCAATCTCCTTACCTTGGCACACAAGGCCCCGCAAGGCACTCTGGCCTCATCCCCCTCATGGCCTCGCAGTCCCCGGTCCAGCCCACTGTCCCCTGCACCAGCCCGACACTACTCTGTTCCTGCAGCTCACCAGGTAACCTGCTGGTCTCCCCTCAGCTCACCCACCTCCCACCAGGTGTCACTTCCACACGGTGCGCCTGTGGCCTGCAGCCATGTCCTTTGCAGCACTCCTTGTGGTTGTAATTTTTTTTAAAAAAGATTTTATTTATCTATTCTGGGGGGGCAAGTAGACACCTCGCTGAGCATGCAGTCCAACGTGGAGGGCTTGATCCCAGAACCCTGACACCATGATGTGAGCCAAAATCAAGAGCCAGGCACTTAACCAACTGAGCCACCCAGGTGCCCCGGTTATAATTTTAATCATACTCTCCACCTGGGGGTGTGGGGCAAGAGGACAGTTTTACGAGGCCACTGACCCTGTCCATTTTGCTAATCATTATATTCCTAGCACCTGGACACAGAACTTTACTCTCAATAACCATCAGTGATTGGTAAACGTTCAACAAACAGAAGCTTTGATTACAATCTCCAAGCAAAACCAGGCAGAGAGCAAACTCTGGACTGACCCCAGAGGGCCTTCTAGATCCAAACTCCATCCACTCTCATCCTCTTCTTGCCCAAGTATCTCGTTCCACTCAATAGGCATCACCGGGGCCCATCCTGGAAAGAAAACCCAAGAGTGGGAGGACGCCTGGGTCGCACAGTGGGGTTTAGTGCTTTTGCTCCCTCGGCTGAGTTTTTTACTCAGCTGGTCTGGTGTCCGGGCTCAGGCAGGCAGTCCTTCTCGGGCATACCCACGGGTCAGCCGAGCAACGTGGAAGCCAAGCTCCTGAAGGAACACACAGGAGCTAAACTCCCACAAGAAAAAGAGAGGAAAGGCCTCCTAGAAGCCAAACTGTTTTAGGCAAAGACAGACGACCACCAAGGTTTGGTTCTTGAATATGTATTTTTTACTGAAAAAATCATTCATAAATTAACATACAAAAATGTACAAACACATGAGTAAATAATGTAATGACAAAGGACTATTTTTGTGAAAAGTGTTTTTAAAACATCTTTAGATTTCAGTGCAAAAATGTACCCCTGGCACCTCTTAAAACATAAGCGCAAGCTCAAAAAAACGTCGTGATGGAAGGAAGCTAGCTACGTTCAATGCCATCGTCAACAGCGAGCGGACACAATGAGTACATGCGGCTGTTGCTCAGCGATTCGTGACTGTGGCAGAGGAGCTCCAACAAGGGTCCCCATCATGTCAAAAGGAGTATTCTTGCCATAACTCCTCGCCCAGAAAAACAGCGTAAAAGGAGAAACGTTTCCCTGCACGCAGCTGAGACGAGATTGATTTAAGGGGTCACCCATCAGTAGCCTTAAAAGAATTTCAGCTGCCAAAATACGCACAAGGTCACATTTGGTTCTTATTATTTTTTCTTTTTTTTTTTTAAACGGGAGAATCTCACACCATTAACAGCTCACGGGCCTGGCTGTATGTTTTTAACTTCTATGTTTCCCACACGATACTCAGCTTGGCGGGTAAATGACTGAGTGGTGCACATTAAGAGATTTCACACTAATAAAACAAACACATGATCGCAAAATAATTTCAGTGACCTTACTTCAAGCAGTGAAAAGACACCTTTCCTTTTGTCCTCAAATCAGCATTTTTCTTTCTAAAATCAGCTGTTTAGCCTTTTGCCAACATTTTGGTCTTGGTGGCAAATATGTTCGTGACAAGCTTCGAACGAGAGCATTTTACAACACGGCCGTGCACACACACATCATCCTTAACCAAGGATAGGTCTGTTCTGGCATATTCTTCCAAATGACATCATGGCTGTGTGCCACTGAAAGCCACTCATGGCCTTCAGGGATGAGAGAGGACAGGAGAAGGAGAAGAAGGAGAAGGTGGAGAGTCAAGGCCAGCACACAGGCCTGAGGGGAGGCGGGAGGAAAAGGGAAAGAAATCTTTATTGCTCTGTGCACCAGACTTCAAAGGAAAACCAAGTGAGCTCCTGTGTGTAATGTTCCCTCATGAAGGTCTTTTAAAGCATGAGATGCTCAACATTCTTTTAAAACATATGATACAACTTACCAGCATTTCAAGGGCAGCAGTCTGCTCTCTCATATGAGCCGATAAGAGCTTTGTAACGCGGTTGGTTTTCTACAATACCACTCTATTCTTCAAAAGAACAAAAGCATGAACAAAAAACAAGGCCTGGCCAATCACTCCCACAGCTTGTGGGGATCATATGTCCATGGAACCAGCACATGCAATGGAGAAAATCCCCACCCACACGTATATACACAAATATACCCCCTACACACACATCCATGTAAACCATGAAAATTAAGGAAGTTGAAGGCAAACAAGGCAATTAAAAAAAATATGAAGTACTTTTCAGAAAGTACTCCTAATCACAATATATAAATATGTTTTATGGAAAAGGAGAGGAAAAGACTGGCATTTTTCAGAATCCTGCAGAAGCCAAGAGGGACTACGAATTGAGGGATTTGGTTCAGGGAAAAACAGAGAGGCACAACTTCAAGGGCAATTTAGAATCTTAACTTCAAGAAGTGCATGGGGTGTGAACCCAGCACTCGGGCTTGGGTCCTGGCATCCGGGAGCTCTGTCTGTCTACCCGCCAAGCTCTGACTGGGTTCGCCCTGGCCCCCAACTGACCCACAGCACACAAGTGTCACCTGATCCCTGGCTGACTTCTTCAGTCCATCGCTCATTAGGTCTATGAACTAGTTCATAATGTTGACAAAGAATCTTTCCAGAAACCAAAAAGGGAAATATTGAGAGGAATCACTGAAGCTAGTTGATTAAATTTAGGCACAGATTTCCGGAATTGTGGCCAAGTTCCACAAGAGCAAAAAAAGAAAAATGGAAAAAAGAAGAGGCAGAAGACCCACCCATCCCCCCCCTCTCGGTGAGGAAAGGGCAAAAACGAAAGTCCAGGGATCCGGGAGCGTGTGCAGAAGGAGGCCCCCCAAAGGGGTCCGCTTTGAGCAGGGAGGGCTCCTGTTTAGCAGAAGACTGGGATGACAGCATACGTGCCCAACAGGGAAGACAGAGTCCACAGCAAAAGTCAAGAGCAAGACTTCTGGAAGAGGAGGATGGGAGGGGGCAGGAGTTAGCTACCAGTGATAGCCTGGACTGTCCCGATCTGTTTGGGACATGCCCTGTATCCACTCCTTTCCAAGGTGACAGCAATTCGGGAGGTGATGCCCTTCCACTGCATTTTAACTGAGTTCCTGCATTTGCCAACCAAATAAGTCATCTAATATATAAACCCTTGGTTTGAATTGGAGCCAGCTATAAAATTAAATTTAAAAAACGCATTTTACATGGCTTATTTACAATTATACTTCTTCAAGAAGTGATTGTTATAGGTCTATTTATCTTCCCCAATCCCTCCCCCACCCTGAATCCCCACCCAAAGCAGGTAATTTAAAAAAAAAAACAAAAACAAAAAACTGAAACCAAAGAGAACACCGGAGATGGAGAAGAATGGTGTGTGGAGTTTCATTTGCCCTTCCTAAAACGCAGCTGCCCTGTGGTGGGGTTGCCTCTTTGCTCTGAAGGCCGAGAAGCTCCAAAGGCCATTCGGAGGAACGGGCTCGGCGCCAGTACCACGGCAGACATCAGCTCCTGTTCTGGAGACCCCAGCTGGGACAGGACGCTGGGGTTCGAGACCAGGGGAGAAGAGCAGCAGGACCGACGTCTGTCTTGTGAAACAGAAAGCCAGTCCTGATGAAGGAAGTTCCCGAGCCACAGTGAAGGCGTTTTGTGCGTGTACTCTGTTCACATTTTCTCCTCGGACCCTGTGATCCTTCATCAGACACCGTATTTCCGTTCTCTTCCTGTGTGGAGCCCCAAGACCTCTCCCCAGGCTGCTTTCTTGGTGGCGGTGGGTAAAGCAAACAGAGGTTCTCTCCTCATCTCAGTACTCGGTCACCTGAGCCAGCTCGGGTGTCAAGTTGACAGTAATGTTTTTATACAAGGCGTCGTATGTGATGTTCGCAAAGTAGTTCAAGTTGTTGAGGCCGTCCAGCCCTTGCCGTTCTTTGGACTTACGCAGCAGAGCGTACCTGTTTGAGCAGAGAACAGGGGATGGCTCTGAATGAGGGCCCAACCTCCTCACGGTGGCAGACAGAGCAGGGCAGCTCTCCTGCATCACACGGCGGGGCGACCGGCCCACCCCGTCCAGCTGCTCCCTGCTGAAAGTTGTTATTACTAGGAACACCTCCTACTTCGTGCCAGGGGCTTTACTTACAACATCATTTCATTTAATGCACCGCTCCTTAAGCAAATGAGGAAACCAAGGCTCCCGGTGTTCAATGACTTGCCCGAGGTGAGGTCACGGAATGGGGAAGTGGGAGGTAAGATATTAAAAATACATCAGATGAGCGAGGTCGGGGTCTGCATTCAGTGCCTTTTCACTCCCCCGACAACAGAGTTCATGCAATCAGAACTGGTGGTCCAGAGAACAGTCCTCCTCCCAGTTAACAAGACAAAAAGGCACTCTTGAAAACGAGAGCTGTCACTCCATCCACATGCCCCAATTACTACAGTACAGAACTTCCTTATCATGCACGAACAGAAGCTCGGGGGCACCCTTCCAGAACCAGAGCTCACAGGAAGAGGGCCAACTCTGCTTTGTCCTGTCAGTGTAAGTTACCCAGGAACCTCGGACCAAGTGGATTTTTCTCCAGCTCCCTGAAGACTACAGAGGAGACCATGAAGCTTAAGACGCTAAATGAGTGACTTCCTTCCAAGATCTATGATCAAATTTTTCACCGATAATCTGATTTCACATAAACGCCTGCCTCACGGGTAAATGAAAATCTATCTAGGAACTATAAGGCAGCCAGAACAGGACCGTGTCGAGGAGGCAGGGAGTAAAACGAGGGGCTGCAACATGATATGCTCTGGGACATCTGGAAACTCAAAGTATAGAGGATATTTGTAAGAAGAATAAATAAATTGTACCAACCTTCCAAGAAACTGGACTTCTCCTCGATGGTGATGAGGAATAGACTTGTATTTCCCTGTGTCACCTTCCGGTCGGCTCACAGAGTAGCCCGCATTCTGTACTCTGTCCGAGACAAAGAGATTGGGCTTTCAGATGAAACGATCAAGTACCATAGATGACCACACCTACGCCAAGCTTGAGAAACCCCAAGCTGAACAACAGAATTGATTCTGCATCTAAATATTCAATTGCCTGTCCCTCTGGGTAAGTTCATGGCTTTAGAAAAGAGGTCTACAGGGGCGCCTGCGTGGCACAGCGGTTGAGCGTCTGCCTTCGGCTCAGGGCGTGATCCCGGCGTTGTGGGATCGAGCCCCACATCAGGCTCCTCCGCTATGGGCCTGCTTCTTCCTCTCCCACTCCCCCTGCTTGTGTTCCCTCTCTCGCTGGCTGTCTCTATCTCTGTTGAATAAATAAATAAAATCTTTAAAAAAAAAAAAAAGAAAAGAAAAGAGGTCTACAATACCAAAAAGTTTTGAAAAGGAAAAGGAATTCAAAGTTCTTGAGAGTAAGGTGTACCATGGGTTCTCAGGGACAGGTATAACAGTGAGCATTCGCCAGGAGAGGAGAGGAGTGCACACGTCCTCTCTCTGGGTCCTATCAAAAACGCTTTTCTCCTGGCGGACGGCACCGCTCTTGTCCAAAACCTACTATAAAGCAAGTTGGTAAAGCCAGAGTTGCACTGTGTTTTCTCTGCTTATGAACTTAATTACTCTGCCCACCTCCCCCATCACCAGGGAGATAATTTTTATCATGTCCTCTGATCTCGATGTAAAACTTCCCAACTCTAGGAGGAAAGCAGAACTTAAGGAGGTGTTTGGTTATTTATCCTTAATGTGATAAAGACAGGATTTCACAAGCTGGATTTACTACTGGAAAGCTGACAGGGCTGTTAAGAAATAATTAATACACGGAGACAGATGTTGGATATCTATGTGAAATCTATGGTTGTCTTCATATTTTAGAACCTGGGAGAATATTATTTCAACATCCTCCTCTTTACTCCAAATTACACTCTCCTTTTGATATTTGGGACATGTGTCCTCGCTCTGATTTGATAAATATACAGAGAACGCCTAGTGTGTGCCTGGGAATTGTGCAGGGCACTGCCTGGGGGAGCTGGGGAGAGCGCAAGCTGAGAATTAGGACAGATGTCCTGGGAGAGCTCAAATGGATTCAGGGACCAGTCATACCAGTTATGCTTATGGAAAAGCTGTTCATCCTCACTAGGTTCCGAAGAAACCCAAATTAAAAGGATGACAAGCCATTTTTACCTCTCAGATTGAGGAAGAACTGGCTAGAGCTCCTTTGCCCAGAACAGCAGCCCCGAGCCACACGTGGCTGCTGAAGGGCCGAAATGTGGCAAAAAGCAAAAGGTTGTCTATAACCAGTGTTGGCAGTGATGTGAGAAAGTGGGAATGTAGCCACACCGCTGCTTGGAATCTTTCTGCGATCACTTTTGGGGGGAATCCTGATGACTATCCAAATTTAAAAGAGCATTTACCTGACTCTGCAGTTCCACAACGAGGAATTTAATCTGAAGAAGTATTTGCACACGTGAACAAGGATATTCAAAATTGTAAACAATGTTCATTGACAGGAGAGGATTAAAATAAAATAGCGTGTATCTCCATAAAGAAATACCATGCAACTGTTAAAGATAACAAAGCGGCTCTCTCTGTAGTAACATGGTCGGAAGGGGCGAAGGGACGGTCTGGGTTGTTCGCGTATGAATACAAAGAAGCAGAGAAAGAAACAGCCCTGTTTAAACGGCTACTTCCTGGGAACGAGATAGGACAGCAATGGGGATTAAGAATGATACCCTTTGGTTATGCACCTTTATTATCAGCAAGTATTACTTTGTAATCAAAAAGCAACGTGCGGGGCGCCTGGGTGGCACAGCGGTTAAGCGTCTGCCTTCGGCTCAGGGCGTGATCCCGGCGTTATGGGATCGAGCCCCACATCGGGCTCCTCCGCTATGAGCCTGCTTCTTCCTCTCCCACTCCCCCTGCTTGTGTTCCCTCTCTCGCTGGCTGTCTCTATCTCTGTCGAATAAATAAATAAAATCTTAAAAAAAAAAAAAGCAACGTGTAACTTTTTTAAAGTCCATCTAGACAAGGTGGAGATGCTTTTGCTTATTTGTTCCTTACTAGGTTACTGTTTACTTACTCTGTAAAAAGATTAATTTACACTACTCAAATACAGCATCATTCTCGCACACTTGTGTAATACAAGCCTTATCCAACAGTATAGATAAATCTGTGTACACTTATCACTAAATACATGACCTCTGGTTTGGGGAGGTTTCAGTGAAATGTTCTACGAACGTAAAATATATACCAGATTTCAAGGTATAGTAAAAGAAAAAATAAATGTGAGTTTCTCATTAACATTTCATACTGATTATATGTTGGAAGGATATTATTTTTATACTCTGTGATAAATATACTGTTGGCATGTTTTATTAATACATTAAAATGAATTTCATCTCAAAATTCTTTTCTGAACCTTCTTAAATGTGGCTATTAGAACGTTTCACATTACCTACACGGCTTGCACCCTGTCCCTCCTGTGTGGCGCTGGTCTGGGGAGCCTAAGGTAGTTACTTCTAGAAGACCCCAGAACCCGGAAGAGGAGATTACCTGTTCCACAGGTCGTCATCTTCTCCACCCCAACCCCAGAAAGCGTTTGGGAAGCCATTGATCTTCCGAAACTGTTCCACTGTTAAGCCACTCACTCCACCAAAGAACTCGGTGTAAGGAAGCCTAGAAGGAGACGTACAGCTTGAATCATCTGAGAATCAAAGGATGGTTTCTTCCCCTGGGGCCACCATCTTACTGGAGAACAACAGCCTACGTGACACAGCGCCTACTGCCCTCACCACCTGCAACCATTTCCTTGCACTGAGACGCACTGACCTTTGTGGCGAACTGCATCTTTCTCTAATTGATTTGTTTCACAACAGCTTTACTGAAACATAATTGACACTCCAAATGATTCACCCGTTTCCAAAGTGTGCAATTCCATAGTTTTTAGGATCTTCGTGGAGTTGTGCAATCATGAACCCCAATCCATTTTAATACCTTTCATCACCCCAAAAAGAAGCCTTGTACCCATTAGCGGTCACTGCTCATTCCCCCCTCCTCTCTGCAACCCGATGCAACCGCTGTTCTTTCTGTCTCTATGGATTTGCCTATTCTGGACAAGACACGGGAGCACGATCATGCAACATGTGGCCTTTGGTAATTAGTTTCTTTCACACAGCAGTGTTTTCAAGGTTCATCCCTCCAGTCACATGTAGCAGGACTCCATTCCTTTTTACTGCCTAACAGTGTGCTGTGCCGTGGCTGCGCTCCATTTTGTTTCTCCATTCGTCAGCCGATGCAAACCGGGGTGGGGCTAATTGGCTTTTGCCATCTTTGCATCTTTCAGCATCCTTTTAGATTTAAACTCTTCCAGAGGAAATGATACTCACAGATACATATACTTGTCCAGCTTAGTTGCAAAGTGCCTTGGCATCTGCCCACATCCATAGTAGTTCCGATCGCTTTCTGGTATATGATCCACATCATGAAAAATGAGACAGTCCCAGTCCAGATCCTTCATTGCTTCTTGAAAACCGACGTTGAAAAGCATGGCTCGATTAAAGGGTTGGGTGCCAACCTAAAAGAAGCAGAGCTTTAGTTTTAAAAGGACTGTGGAGCAAAATCTTCGCTGCCTCAGCCCCACCTAAAGGAGAGCTAACGAACCTGATGGCTTGGCCCGCACGCTCATCACCGCGACGCAAGCTACTTGACATCTGGCCTCGATTTCTTTAGAAATAAGAAGGATAACAAGCCCAAGCCCCTCTCTCCCAAGACTGTCATAAAACAGGCACTCGACCTAGGGCAGCATTTGGAGGAGTACCCAGCCCCACAAAGGGAAGAAAGAACAATATGGCCATTTCTACCCACGGCTCCTTATCTTAAGGGGAATTTCCTGGGTCTGGAGACCAAAGACACCACCCAAAGCACGACTGGCTGAACCACCAGACTAGGGGCCTTTGTTCAAGGGTAAACAAAGTTCCACCCTGGACTCACGCAAGGCTGCCGGTGTCGAGTAACATCTCAACCCAGCAGCACAGAACTGCTCTCTACGCCCCCTTTCACCTCTGGGTGGCTCAGTCCTAAGATTTCAGTTTCACTGGCTCTGTACCCCAAAAGTGGATCGGCTGAAAGCACTCTGAACTGCTGTCTCAGAACAGAACGAATAGAAAAGGATGGGCCACTCACTTGCTCAACCACGTAAAACGCAAACCGCAGGCGCTGGCGCTGAAGCATGGGGATCAGGTGTCTGAGCAGGACCGGGAGGTGCTCGTGCCGGTTCCGGAAGGGGATGAGGATCGCCACCTGGACAGGGCACAGCAAAAGAAGCCACCCCGTGAACCCCCTCAGCTTCTGCTTTGCAGCAGGACACTGCCAAAGAACCGGTGACCAGCTGGCCCCTGGGGAGTTCTGGAGCGCTGACCTGTCCTCGACCTCCACTAAAGGAAGAGCTACGCCGGCAGGTGGGCCCCTGGGAGTAAGTGGACTTCGCTCTGATACACACCACCCTGTGTACACGGTCGGCCCGCTGACTGAACTCACTCTAGACCACAACCCAGAGGAAGAGACTCATTCTGCACCATGACCCACACACAAACATGTCCACAGATAAAAGCACACAACGAAAATGCACTCCACAAAACACTGCTCCCCTTACAACATGCGGTGCACTTGGACATGTATCTATCTTTATACATATTTAAATGCTGGTCATTAAATTGATATATCCCAGACAGGCTGCAAATGCCCGTCAATTTGAGATCTGCCTTGCTCTTTGTAGGACGGGCACAGAAGAAGCACCTGGACAAATACTCGCTGAAAGGATGGACTTAAGCCAGTGTCATGAGGCAGACCCCCACACTGATGGCTTCTGACTACAGTCACGCAGAAAACCACTAAGCAATTCTCAGTGTCAGGCTGGATAGCTCTGCTCTTTGTTGCACTAAACTCCTACTAACAATGCCAAACAAGGCACGAAGCAGTGAATTTGTGAAGACAGCTTTTACAAAAGTGGCACAAGAGACCGACCAACCCTTCCATGTGCTTAGCCAGTATTCCTATAAAGAAGACAAAAGGGTCCTGCTCAGTCATAGAACGATGCACGTTTCTGGAGCTACACAGTGTGCTTAGGGATACTCAAGCCTCTGAAGTGTTTCCGTCAAATGCAGATACTTTGCATCGGGTCATAGCGTGCAAATTACGAATTATCACAGTCCATGAATCCCACGTTGGCCTGGAAGGATGGCAAGGCCAGGTGGGCCTCCCAGCACCTTGGGCCTGACTCCACACCCTACCTTCCATCGAGGCACGCAATCTGAAGGCTTCCAGTGCCCTCCGAGCTTGATGGCTGGATCTTTAGAGAAGATTTCATGGATGTCATCCATTGCGATTTCACTCATGTTTATGTCTATTGGGCCCTCTGAATAGAGAATGGGGGGAAGAAAAAGAATTAAGAGGCCACAAAGTAACAGAATGCTTTCCCCCTGTGATCAGGGTTTTACTCTCTAGGGAGGTTCAATACTTTTTTTCAGCTGTGTTTTTCACAGAGATGGGAGGCCCTTCCCCTGCTTTGCAACTCCCTGCATTTCAGCTCATCACTAGTACTGGGTAAAGCAGCAAGTTAAGAAATTAAGACTAAGCGGAATGTCAGCTGAACTTCTCAAAGAGGAAGGAGGAAAGAGCGAGGCTGAGCTTGGAGCCTCTCCACGTGCTCTGGAGGCAAGAAGACACAGGGCCCAATTCACTCATCAGTCGCTCGTCATCACTGACTTAAGTGAAGAAGGGGCCCGGTCCGAGAAGCCCAAAGGCACGGAAAAGGTAGAAGGGCTTATTGCCATTGCTTTATATCACACATGAGACACCGAGAGCGAAGACAGAAGACCCCAGAATTCTTCTGAACCAGCCCTTGGAGGGGGTCACGTTCATCCTGTGATCGAACAAGGTATAATCAACGTGGGATTTATATAAAGATAAAGCTGGTCGCCTGTACTTTCTCTAGGACATCCTAACAGGCCCCAAGTCACCAAGAAGGGGGTACGTGCAAAGAAAGAGTGAAAAATATGGCAGAAAATGGCACCAGGAACACAGGCAACCTTGCAGAAGGGCTAAAGAAGGGTCAGTACACGCGTAGCTCTTGTAATCCATTTCCAGTGGCAGGGAGGCATTTCTATTCCCTACAGAGGGGAGGCATCCTGAGAGATCGAGAACACTCTCCCTTTCCTTTTAATCAAAAAAACAGACAAGTCAGTTTGAAAAGCAGGAGATGCTCTACTCACTCATGGAAGGGAGCCTCTCGGGGCAGGTATGGTTTGCGAAGTAGGTGAAGTCTTCAGGAAGAAACGTTGTGGTTTGTAGGAAGGTTTCACTGTGATTCAAGTCAAGAGGATAATCTAGAGAGGGAAGAAAAAAGGCAGCTCAGACCGGGACAGGTCATCAATTCTGCAATTCTCAGAGGCCTACCAAGGCATTTTTCTTAGGTATCATCTTTTGCAGAATCAGGACTCTGGACTAGCTCTTCACTGCAGCTAAAAATTTGAACCCATCAATAAAAAGGTTAACCAGATGATACTATTTTAACCAGTGTCTCTATTCTTACTGTTATTACAGCTTTATATGCACTCAATGTCCAGTCGAGTAACTCTACAACGTAATTAAGGTTTTTTTTTTTATTCGACAGAGATGGAGACAGCCAGCGAGAAAGGGAACAGAAGCAGGGGGAGTGGGAGAGGAAGAAGCAGGCTCACAGCGGAAGAGCCTGATGTGGGGCTCGATCCCGCAACGCCGGGATCACGCCCTGAGCCGAAGGCAGACGCCTAACCGCTGTGCCACCCAGGCGCCCCTCTACAACGTAATTAAAAACAAACAAAAAACCACCAGGACCCCTTTCCACCCATGTCTTACTCTCTACAGGAGCTAGTTTCATTTCTTTTAGCCAACTATTTTAGTATCTACTTCCTATACAACTGTTCCAGATGCTTCAGATGTAGTCTTACCCACTGACTTCCCATTGTGGAGCCTGTGGATTTTGGTCCCTTCCCTCCCCTGCCCCCACCACTCACACCCTTTCACCGTCCTGTCTCCCACCATCTACGGTCGCTGTGGTTCAGCCCATCTTTAGTATTTACACTGAAGTATTTATTCTATAGATACTATTCATAGCTGAGAAATGTGCAAAGTTATGATTCCTTTTCTTTTCCCACATAATTTGGGTTGTTTTTTTTTTCCCCGAAGTGACTGTTTTGTTTCTCTGTTTGCTTAGTTTGATATGGCATCATGACTAACTCAACACCATGCCCTCTGCCACCACAGTCCCTTAGGATGTCTGCCAGCATCAGGCATTCTCTCAACCTTGTCTTCCCAGAGACAGTCCTGCAGCTTCCAACCACCTCCAACCCCGGCTGGCTCTCCCCTGTGCCCACTGCACAGACACCGTCCTGTGGTTTTCCCTCCCCGGCTGGCTCTCCCCTGTGCCAGCAGCGCAGACGCCATTCTGTGGTTTCCCCTCCTTGGAGTTCTAGAGACTCCCTTCACTTCTCACCAGTGTGAAACCTCACTTTGCCTGCCTTCAGTTTCTCCCTTTTTCTCGCTGGAACACATCTTCCAAGTGGCTTCCTAAGCAGGGACGAATGGGAAGTGGTTTTGAAGCCTTGTACACCTGACTGGTTCTGCTCTTTCTCTCTTGATTCATAGGTCGGCTGGGTTTACAGAATATGCTCGGCTGGAGACGATGCCCCCTGAGGACTGTGCAAGTGCTACCACTGCCTTCTAGCTTCCACCTACACCTGTTAGATCCGAAGCCATTCCAATTCCGGCTCTTTCTGAAGGTGACTGGGAACTTCCTTTTAAAAGTGTGATGAACTTTCTCTTGGTTCAGGAAATGTCACATTTCTATTTTGAGTTCTATTCTCACCCACTGTGTTGACCATTTGACCTTTACAGTCTAGAAATTCATGTCCTCCTGTTCTAGAATTTGGGGACAGCACTAGAGGTATCACTGTGGTGATGATTCCCTCCCTTCTATTCTGCGCTCTCTTTCTGGAGAACAGAAAACATGAGTTAGATGTTAGACCTCTTGGTCCTCTGATTTTCTCATTTTTTCAATCTTAAAGATTTTATTTACTTATCTGAGAGAGAAAGCATGAACAGGGGGAGGGGCAGAGGGGGAAGGAGAAGCAGACTCACCACTGAGCAAGGGCCCGACATGGGGCTCCATCGTGGGACCCCGGGATCATGACTTGAGTCGAAAGCAGATGCTTAACCAACTGAGCCACCCAGGCACCCCCCAGACCTTCGTTTAATTTTCATTTCTGCTATTTTTAAAAAGTCCTTTTTATTTTCTGAATGTTCATTTCTTACCATATACTCTTTCTTCATGTTTGCAATCCTTCTCCCCTCACCCTCGAGAACGTATGTGAAAACTGTTTTGCGTTTTCTTCTCCCAGCATAGCCTGTTTCTCTCAATTTGCTGCTGCTTGTTTGTTCTGATCCCTAGCACAGCGCTCCACAGCACCTAGTATTTCAGAGTGGGGCACTATCCAGCTAACCGGAAGGACTTGGACTGAGGTTCCTCATTGTAGAGTGCTCTGGCCAGAAGTCTGGTTTTAGAAGCCTCCAGAGTCAATATCTTAGGGTCTTTCTTCTTGGTCCAATGAGATTCCCTAGAGAACGCTAATTTTTTTTTTTTTAAAGTAACGTCTACCCCCAACATGGGGCTCGAACTCACAACGCTTAGATCAAGAGTCACATGCTCTCTAGCTGAGCCAGCCAGGTGTCCACAGGGCATTCTATTCTAACCTCCTGCCAGAAGAGGAAAAAGGAGCTGAGGGGCCCCTTAGGTGCCCCCAGGTTGAGGGGCCCTTGTTTCACCATCCCTGAGGGTAACCAAGTCTCTAGTCCTCTGCCAGGATGGGTAAAGGACCTGGATATCCAATTGCTTTTTAAGTAGCTTTCAACCAATTTTTATCTTAGCTGCCACTTTTTTCTTATCTGTAAAAGTACTTGACAACTGCTAATTCCTGAGCTTCTGGGGGATTCTGGGGTGGTAGTGGCTTTCCCTGTGGACCCATCAAGCAGTCCGTTTTCCTGGGTCTGTTGAATCCTGCATCAGTGGTCTGCTTTCCAACTTCCAACTTCCTGTTCTCTTCATTCTTTGGGGTTTATGCCACTGAACCCACACAGATATGTGTGCGCGCGTGCGCGCGTACACACACACCCACACCCACACACCCTCTTTACTGTCACTTTAGTGGGGCTTTAAGAATGTGAAGCTGATGCCTTTTTTCTAGGGAATCTGCATGAAGGGGGCCCTCCAACTTCCTTTTTTTTTTTTTTTAACAGATAAAGAAACCAAGGCACCATATACACAACTGGTACAAGAAGACTTGGCTAGTGTATGACAGAGACCTGACTAAACTCTGGGTTAGTGATCTTTCCAGTACACTGTACTATTTTTTCAGAGGATTAAAATCTCTCTCACCAATACCCTTTGGGATTCATGCGGGTTCCATGAAAATTAAAACTTCCTATTCAAACTTGCTTTTGCACTGGAGAATTCTACAATCTTCAACTCAGATATTTTTTAAGCAACACTGTGAGAGGGTTTCCAAAAATCCATGGCCAATAAATGCAGTGAATCCTTTTCTACAGGCACATGCTGTCTGCTGTACAAGTGCCCATGGGACACAACCCAGTGAGAGTCGACTGGAAGAGAATTAAGTCTCTCTCTCTCTTTTTTTTTCCCCAAAGATTTTATTTATTTATTCGACAAAGATAGAGACAGCCAGCGAGAGAGGGAACACAAGCAGGGGGAGTGGGAGAGGAAGAAGCAGGCTCATAGCAGAAGAGCCTGATGTGGAGCTCGATCCCATAATGCCGGGATCACGCCCTGAGCCGAAGGCAGACGCTTAACCGCTGTGCCACCCAGGCGCCCCGAGAATTAAGTCTCTTAACAGGGGAGGAGAGGAACAGAATGCTTTCTGTCCTTTTCAGTAGTAGCTTTCCTGAAAAACACCAAGCCTGCATTTTACAGATATAAACAGAGCTGGCATGAACCCTAGAGGCAAAATTACATTTACACAGAAATTAGCCCCAAAGTCCTCAGTTCGTACATGCAAACCTGTCCTAAACTGATCCTTTCTGAAGGTATTAACACTTCAAAAACCTATGTCAAGAACCTCCAATACTAACCATTACTCTGGATAATTCTGATTTTGCTGCTTCTTCTTTTTTTTTTTTTTTTAAAGATTTTATTTATTTATTAGACAGAGACAGCCAGCGAGAGAGGGAACACAAGCAGGGGGAGTGGGAGAGGAAGAAGCAGGCTCATAACGGAAGAGCCTGATGTGGGGCTCGATCCCGCAACACCAGGATCATGCCCTGAGCCGAAGGCAGACGCTTAACTGCTGTGCCACCCAGGCGCCCCCTGATTTTGCTTCTTAATTATATATGTGTATATGTGTGTACATAAATATATAAATGATTCTCTTTAAGAAAAGTCTTCATGTGTACTAGAAAATGTGTATTTTGTGATATGCACATGTGTGGAGGGAGAAGCTGATCCGAAACAGTATCACAGTAATTACATTTGCCTCTGAAGGAGAAGAAATTCCCAGGGGCATTATAATAACATTTTCATAAGCAAATTAAAAAAAAAAACACAGAAGAGAAGAATAATAATTCTGGGCAATGACAGAACCCAGCCTAAGAACTACAACCTAAACAGGAAATAAGAAGTAAAAACAAAAACAAAAAACTAACGTGTAGAAGAGACAAGACACTTTCTAGCCTTAATGATCCTACCTTTGGGGGTTTGAGTGAAGACACACATAGAGCCCTTTCTACTCCCTTCAAACACTAATAAGCCTAGGAGCAACCAGCATGGAACAAAGCAAGACAAAATCAGCACCACTCATTTTTCTTCTTCTGATCACTAAATTAATGAAATCATTTTTTATTTATTTTATTTTATTTTTTTTTAAAGATTTTATTTATTTATTTGACAGAGATAGAAACAGCCAGAGAGAGAGGGAACACAAGCAGGGGGAGTGGGAGAGGAAGAAACAGGCTCATAGCAGAGGAGCCTGATGTGGGGCTCGATCCCATAACGCCGGGATCACGCCCTGAGCCGAAGGCAGACGCTTAACCGCTGTGCCACCCAGGTGCCCCCTGATTTTGCTTAATTATGTAATATGTGTGTACATAAATATATAAATGATTCTCTTTAAGAAAAGTCTTCATGTGTACTAGAAAATGTGTATTTTGTGATATGCACATGTGTGGAGGGAGAAGCTGATCCGAAACAGTATCACAGTAATTACATTTGCCTCTGAAGGAGAAGAAATTCCCAGGGGCATTATAATAACATTTTCATAAGCAAATTAAAAAAAAAAACACAGAAGAGAAGAATAATAATTCTGGGCAATGACAGAACCCAGCCTAAGAACTACAACCTAAACAGGAAATAAGAAGTAAAAACAAAAACAAAAAACTAACGTGTAGAAGAGACAAGACACTTTCTAGCCTTAATGATCCTACCTTTGGGGGTTTGAGTGAAGACACACATAGAGCCCTTTCTACTCCCTTCAAACACTAATAAGCCTAGGAGCAACCAGCATGGAACAAAGCAAGACAAAATCAGCACCACTCATTTTTCTTCTTCTGATCACTAAATTAATGAAATCATTTTTTATTTATTTTATTTTATTTTTTTTTAAAGATTTTATTTATTTATTTGACAGAGATAGAAACAGCCAGAGAGAGAGGGAACACAAGCAGGGGGAGTGGGAGAGGAAGAAGCAGGCTCATAGCAGAGGAGCCTGATGTGGGGCTCGATCCCAGAACGCCGGGATCACGCCCTGAGCCGAAGGCAGACGCTTAACCGCTGTGCCACCCAGGCGTCCCAATGAAATCATTTTTTAAAGACCCCACAAGCACACGCCTTCTAAGTGGCAGGAGCCTTGCTCTACACCTTGAGGGGGAACCCCCCAAAAACCTTCATTTCCTCTTTTCTAATTTTAAATTCTTTACATAAAAATGTAATTGAAATCTGTCTTCTCACCAGTAGAAACCTTTCAAAGACGTCGAAGAGGCAGAGGAAACTGACTGCTCGTGACCTGGTGAAGTTGCTTGCTGACTGTGGGGTGCCCGCTGTCCTCATGAGCTGCCCAGAAATGGGCACATCCAAATGACAGCTTCTTCCTCTTCCCTTTTTTTTTTTTTAGATTTTATTTTTAAAGTAATCCCTACACCCAGCGTGCGGCTTGAACTCACAACCCAGAGATCAAGAGTCGCACGCTCCTCCCACTGAGCTGGCCAGGGGCCCCTTCCTCTTCCTCGACGTGTCCCTACTGAATGAGGGAGCGGCTGCAAGGATAGAGCGAGCCCCTTGAATTTCTATGGCCGCGGCTCTATTTTTTAATTTACCTGTAATCTATTTTAAATCAGGACATGTTCTCCCAGCAAGGGAGGTAGAAGGGCAAAGGAGGCACGGCTTCTACATTTATAAAATGAAAAACAACAGACATCCTTCCTACCTACAAATTCAGAGATGGCCTGATGATTCAACCTTGCTTTACACCACTGGTTCGGCAGCCACGCCTGCACATTAGATCATCTAGAGGCTTTTAAAAATCCTAATAACACCCAGGCTACTTCCCAGACTAATTAATCAGAGCCTCTGGGGGTGGGGTGCAGGCACTGGTATTTTTTAAAGCCCCACCTTGGGGGGGTTTCCATGTGCACAGGATTGACATGGCCACCCCAATACACAGGGGTGGCAAAAATCTGCCTTTTCTCTTATCTTATTAAATCCAGTTGAGCAGGGACTGGAAAATGCTGACCAAAACAGATTCCAGGAAGAACCACCACCTTCCCCTTCCATTTGAGAAAAGACCAAACACTTGCCTCTCTGCTTGAAAAATGTGGACACTTACATATACTAGAAAGATGTCATTCAAACAAATATCCATAAAATAGAAAGAATTTGCATTTTTCACAAGTTAGCATGCCTAGGATGACCTGCACCTGCTGGGTGAGTAGACACAAGGAAGACTATGGACTAAGCACCTAAAAACCAGGAAGAGGATAAGAATATCTAGCTCAGTGACTATATTACAAAGTGCCCTAGCAATGACTTTATTCACTTTATTTGCCTATGGCAACAGTCCTATTTCCAAGGATGTGGGCAACAGAATATTTTTCTGAGTATGTGACTACAAGAGGGCTGGGGTCGGAATTGTGGGAAGGTTTGTGTGCGTGCAGAGGTAAGAAATCTCCTTCTGGGTGAAAGTTACAGGTAGAAGCGCACCTGCAAACTCCTATGTAAGGATGAGAAAGGACAGGTCACCCAACTACTTGCCTTATCTATAAAACTAAGTGGCTGGGGGCGGGGGCGCCTGGCTCGCTCAGTCAGAGGAGTATGTGACTCTTGATCTCAGGGGGGTGGGTTTGAGTCCCACTGTCGGGGTAGAGATTACTAAAAAACATAAATAACCTTAAAAAAAAAAAAAACCTAAGTGGGAATTTTCTTCTGATGCCAATGTTCTTTTAAGCATCTCCCCCACTGCTCACAGGGGGTTCTGCAGGATTCCCCATCTCAAACACACGTGGCTTTCAGTGACAAGAAGCAGCTTCTTCTCCAGGTTATAACATCAGGTGTATTTCTGGCTCACAGTCCTCATCCCCTAAAGTGCATTCCTGTTAGACAATCACCACTTTAGCTTTCAAGCCCGTGGTGGCTCCTGGCGGGAGTGGTCGGGTCAGAAATGACAGACACTCGACTATCTCAGCAAGCTTCAGGTCCAGAGTGCCCTCTCTGATGGTGCCAGGCACAGAACTGCTTTGAAATGAATAAAAATGGTGGGTTTTCACTGGATACACTGCCAATGGAATATTTCCTCTTCAATACCCACTCCCCAAGGATGTGCCAACAACACAGAAGCCAATTAAGATGGTAATCTCAGAATTAGGTTACAACACTTAAAATGTTTTCTTGTTGAATCTATTCACTCACGCACTCAAAAACCACTTCCTGAGGGCCTATGTGCTAAGTAGGTACAACTGCTGGGGCTACAGAGACGGGAGAGGCCATGAAGGCACTGCAGGATCCAGGGGTCAGCAGGCCCAACCCCACAGCCACACCAAGTCCTGTAACTCCTGGGTGCTTCCACCCTCTCGTCCCTAAAGTGGGGACACATCAGTTACCTTACTGAGTTCCTGTGACAAGTCCATGAGGTAATGCAAGTTAAGTGTCTAGCACATAGTAAGACGACCCCTGATAGCAAAGACTTCTAATTTATGAGAGAAATAGACACCGTGAATACAAAATGGATGATTATTCCAACCAGAGGGATGCTGGGAAGAATTATTTCAGTGTATGATAATTTGAAAATAAACACATGCTAAATCAAATAGTAATGGGTCCCTGGATATGCCTTCCAAGGGCACAACTCACTTGGTGCTTGGTTTTCAAGGACAACCACCCCTGGGGGAGTTAGTGAGATCCTGTGCGTGTGGAGGGACAGATCCTACTTGTGCCCCTCTAACTTCTGAAAGAGAACAGACTGCTTTGCCAAATGCCCAGATGGAAGTCCTAGCATCATGTGACCTTGGAGAGGCATGAACAGTTGGACAGGATAAATGTCATGGCAGCACAAACGTTCCTTTTTCCTGATTCATCCGGGGGAAGAGCTCTGGAGAAGCAGTCGAAGGACTCCCTAGTTTCATCACACGATGACAAGCAGGTTCGGCAGGGTCCAGGGAGTCACAGGACCAAGTCACTACAACACCCCCAATATTATTTGTACTACACAAAAGAAATGGAAGTCACATAAAATCCTGTCTACCTGACAGGGCCAGGCTGGAGTCAAGGGAGACAAGGTGTGAGGGGATTATCTGCAAAACCTAATGCCACACACGACGGAGGAGGAAACAAAAGTGTGCTCAGCCTTCTCCCATGACTTCAGGCTCTCTATGGGTTCCTCTTCCAGATCAGAGCTCAGGTGTTTGTCTCCTGAAACCACAATTTGGCCGAAAAGCTCTAAAAAGTCAATCACTTGCTCTTTGCAAACAAGAAGAAAGGAAGTATTAAAGCTTCAGTTTGCTAACTATACTCCTTTGTTGCTAAGTTGGCCAGCAGGGCAGACTGAAGATAAAGGAGGATGTGGTCAATTCTTTTAAGGATTTCACTTCCCTTTGAGAGGCAATGCTTTCTCCTGAGATCCCAAGCACCACAGAATTCTCATTTGCAATGTTTGCAAAGCAATTTCACACTCTAGAGTGAGCTCTGGACAACTGCAGAACTTACTACAGAAAAGAGGGCTGATTTGGAGGAAAGAATATTTCTTAAACTATACTCATTTTATAACACTGCACAAGGCTTGAGTGAAATCAGTGAGGAGCCACAGGAAAGCACACAGGTTCTCAGTTAAAGAAATCAAAGGCAAATCATAAATGCTTAGCAAAATAAAATCTCAGAATCTGTTTTTTAAATAAAAATCATCCCTGGCCAGACAGGAGAAGCCTCACGACCGTCCCATTTAACCATCTGGAAACACTTTCTATGTTCAATTTTTGGAAGAGTTAAAAAGAGAGACTAAAAAAACAGCTTTCAAAGGTGAAGAACTTGCCTTGTTTAGCCTTTATAAAAATAGGAACCATGATTCAGGAACAAGCCTTTAATATAATGTTAGGCAAGCCATCTAACCTCTGTGTTCTTTTTTCCTCTTTATATAATTAGTGCTTATAAGATAATAAAGGCCACAGGTGAAAGTTCCAAAGACTGAGAAAGCAGAAATGTTCACTCTTGTGTCTGTCATTGCTATCTTTAGCTAAATAGTTTGAGAAGCTTTCTGCAAAGGTGAATGATTCTGACCACCAAACTCAGTCACGTAGCTGGAATTAAACCACAGGATGAAAACCACACCTGACTAGGGAAGGTAAACCAGGTAAACGATTAAACTTGTCTTCCAGAAATCGCTTTTTTAATGTGTGGAGACTGTCCCAGATTACGTGATTACTACGAAATGGAAATCTGTTAAGTCTCAAAGTATTCGTAAACAACAAGGTAAACAAGTCCTACTGGACTGACCAATTCTGAGTAGAGTCCAACAGGAAGAACAGAGCGGGAGCAACTCTTCCAGTGTGGCCCAGAGCCAGGTTTGCTTTGAAAACACTATGGACCACCACTACCACCAGCACGTGCAACAAAACAAAACGAAACGAAGCAACTCCACAGTGCTGAACTGTAAAATAAGTGGAAGGAAGTCTGGTTGTGTGGAACATTTTTTGAAATAAAAGTATTTCCAGAAACAGCTTTTGGTGCTCCCGTACTGCTTCTGTCCTAAACACAGGCTTAATTTTGGTACCCTCTTGGCGGCTAGTGCACTGAAAAAAGGGGTCTTTAAAGATATTCCTTACCTCCCCCACCCCGAAAAGTCTTAGGAGCAAAACTGGAGCCATCCAGCCACTCTTAATACATACTGTTAGCAAAAGGGACAAAGATTCATTTTGCAAGAGTCTTTTGTTTTTTAGTAATAAGGTAAGACAGCCAAATCTCTCTTTTACACTGCACTTTTCCCCATCAAAAATAATTATTCGAACCAAATTTACCTCTGTGGGGAAGAGACATTCTAATCAGACCACCTCCCTACTAAAAATATACCTGAGTCGTTCACGCTGCTATTCCTCCTGGCATAGGCACTCCGGACCACCTGCTCGTACACCTGAGCGCCGATCGTCCTCATGTTGTCCCGGATCAGAATGCCTTGCGCTTGCATCATGAAGAGGTAGGTGTTCACTGCAGAAAACGGAAGGGAAGGGGAAAGTGGTGAATTCAAAAACAGTCATTACAACAAAACAAAAAACCCATACATACTTGGGGTTTCTTTCTTTCTCTTTTTTTTAAAAACCTTCTTTTCTAAAACCCCAAAATGCCTTAACTCTGTTTCCCATCCTGGGCTCTATGCTTCCAGGATACCAACATTTCTTGAGAAGCTCAGTAGGACTAAGGGGAATTTCTGTTAATATCAGCAGTTTTCGAAAACAAAACCCATAAATTAAAAAAGTTATATCCCACCTGCACTATGATGATCACAAAACCTTTATAGATTGGATTAAAACATTTATTTTTTTTAAAGATTTTATTTATTTATTTGACAGAGATAGAGACAGCCAGCGAGAGAGGGAACACAAGCAGGGGGAGAGGGAGAGGAAGAAGCAGGCTCATAGCAGAGGAGCCTGATGTGGGGCTCGATCCCACAACGCTGGGATCACGCCCTGAGCCGAAGGCAGACGCTTAACCGCTATGCCACCCAGGCGCCCCTGGATTAAAACATTTAAAAAAGATCTCAATTTAAGTTCACCTTCTCAACACTCACTGGCTATACTCAGAAAAAGGAAACCACTGCCCGCTCTGCATACTAGAAACATTTAGGTACAGATCTGGTCTTGGCAACCTTTGAAAGTGGTAGACTAAGGCTCCAGCTACTTTCTTTGGGGGATTTGGGGACAAGAAGATAAAAAGACTGTCATCAGTCTGACTACCCACCCACCTCAGCCCAGAAGCCCAAAGCAATGGGAAAAGATCACACAACTTGATCCAAGTGTCAAGTGAAACATTCCCTTCATAATATATACAAATACTGAACTATTACACTGCACACCTGTGACAAATATGTCAATTACAATAAGAGCAAAACAAAAACTTTATTCTTAACAAATAATTACTCAGATTAACTATTCAATCATCGTCATCTCTGGGGAATAATCTCCACTCGCATTTTTTTTTTGAAGTGTCTCTGAGATGTGAAACTAGAGAGTCACAAGGATGAGCGAGTATGGTTCCTGTATTCCCCCCCTTGCAATCTCAAACACCATGCCACCCATTTTCAAGAAATTATAAGGTTTTAAAACACAACTTCTTCACCAGCCATTCTAATCTACCCACTTTTCTCTTCATCATCACTGTAGAAGGGGGGGTGTCTTACAGGGGTGGCACATTTACAAATGCAAACTCCGGTGTGTGCTGGAGATCATCTGAACACTTGGCTGCCCTCCAACCAGGCCCCAGGCAGGTACGCTACCAACTGCACCAGGCCCTTCTGCCAGACTCAATACACGAGGCCTCGGGCTGTCCTGGCTCTTCCGTGAGGTGGATTTTATCGACACCACTTCATCATTATCATCCACAGTGTCCTGCACACAACGGGCAGTAAATAATGACTAAATGGATGAAACGTAGAAGTCAATTTACTTTATTTCAAGCTACTCTGTTTGGTGCTTGTCCTGGTGACAGGGGTGGGGATGGGGACAGACCAACTGGCACAACTCTCCAAGAAAACCCCATGTGGCCCACATTAAACAGGGACAGAAAATCTTGCGAAGGATTTATATGATCTCTAAGGTATATCCTGAGCCATAAAATAATACACAAAAAAGAAGTCAATGCTTATAATGCTTTCAGAAATGAGGTGGTTTCAAAGCAGGCCTTGCACCGACTGGAAGACAACCACACGTCACCTTCTGACGGCTGCAAAGAAGAGATCAGATAGAATATTTCTCCGTGGCCAGAAAAGTTACAGGAAAAGATAGCTTCAAATCCTTAAAAAGTATAATTCTGTGAAGCCTCTGAAAGCAAGAGTCACATCTCAGTTTTTATCGACAGCAGATAGATAGCATAGCGCCTGGTCACAGGAGACAGGCAGTCTAGAAATACCCCTAAACAGAAGATTTACTCTCCATCCAATATCAAATTTCTAATGTGGTTTCGTGGTATTTTTTTTTTTATCACCTGGGCTATAGAATGTGTACATTATACACATGATATATAACTGCCCTGAAATCTTCCTTCCATCCCCAACATAATACTAAGCCAGCTGTCTTCAATAATATGAAAACAAATATTATTGCATGTAAGGCTGTTAGCTGGGCACTGCAAAAAACAGACTACTTCCCTTCCCCGAAATTTCAGTCTTCTGGGTACTTTTATCTTCTGTACTCCAAAGGACACTGTTGTTGGCCCCTCTTTTAAATTCTCTTTTTTTTTTTTTTTAAGATTTATTTATTTTAGAGAGAGAGAGCAGGAGGAAGGGCAGAGAGAGAGAGGGGGAGAAGCAGACGCCCCACTGAACAGGGAGACCGACACGGGGCTCGATCCCAGGACCCCAAGAGCTGGATGCTCAACCGAGATACCCAGGCGCCCCTCCCCCTTTTCTTTGTTCTGGAATCCCAAGTGGGGCCCATGAATTTGCACTTGCAGCAAGCTCACAAGTGATGCCAATGTGGGGGGTCTGAGGACATTTCCAGAACCATGGCTCTAGAGAACATCAGCTACATAATAAATAGTGAGTAACATTCATTGAGCACTTAATGATAGAATTCCTTATCTCATTTAATTCTCATAATTATCCTAAGAGGCAAGTAATACTATTCAATTTATAGACAATTCCTAGGCTTCAGGTTCTCCATGCAGCTTCACCTGGTCAGCTGAGCAACAGACCTGCACAGGGGTACCTGTGCTCGGGGACTAAGCTGTAAGACCTTGCTCGTCCAGGCTCTAGCTGCCGCCTCTCCCTCAAAGATTTCAGGTACCCACATGGCTTACACGATTACTGCTAAGGAGCCAGCTCTCCAATCTTTATCTCCTCCACAAAGCTGCCAGATGGATTTTCCTTAATTACAGATTTATCCACACTGCTCCTGCTCAAAAGCCTTCCATCCAGGGGCTTCTGCTCTCCTGTCTGCCATGCAAATCCCATTAATCCTTCAACTCCCAGTTTACATGCTTCTTCAGTCCTCCTCTTCTGGAATTTCTGCAGTACTGTTACAGATGATCAAAAATGTGCTTCTTGTTTATATTTGTCTTAGTTGGCTAACAACTGTCTCACATGTTGGTCTTGCCATTCAACTAACAAATGTACACAAACCACCTATTAGTGCTTTTTCTGATTATTTACAAGAATTAGCACAACGCTGAAAAAAATAAAAGGCCGAAGAAATAAATTTTGCCAAACAAAAGAAAATAATCACAAATTCACAAACTCTGGACTGGATGAGATTTTGAAGGACACTTTTCATCACCATTTAATGCTTCCACACCAACCCCAAAACTGTGCCTTCCAAGAAGACTGAGTCAGTATATAAAACGCAGCCATCTTCGAAGAAAATCCTACTTTGGATTCAGTCCAAAATGTTTCCTAATCACTTTTACACACTGGTTCTCATTCCACCTCTTGACAGAACAGTCAAATCCCTTTCCCCCACCTGGGATAGGCAGGGACAGCATTTTCAATTCCCCTCCACCCTTACCTCGATCCACCTAACCTTCTCCCATCCCCAACGGTAGGCAGCCCCACGTCCTTTGTGTGCCCCTCTGCATCCGAGGCTGCTGGCCTCTGGATATGGGCCCAGGAATCTGCACTTGACAAAGGGTGATGCCATGCTGACAGAGTAGTCCGGGTGCAGTGTGATGGGCCCAGAAACAAGCAGGACCACCAGCAACCCTGTTCCATCTGTTACAAAGTCGTCCACTTGACCCCCTCTTGGAGATTCACAATGCAGGACAACACAAGGGCAAAGAAATTCTACAACAGAGATGTTCAATTATCTAAACCCGGCCACTTCCCAAACCAGCCCCATTTCCTCCAGATGATAACCAGCAACATCAAGTGATTCTCTGCAGAACTTCGGGAAATTCTGTTTTAGACATTTCTATTAAGGAATTTAGAATTTTCCATTACCTGTAGGTAATCAACTGATAATTGCTGAATGTCATTGATAAACAGCAGTCACACCCCATTACTGATTCATATGAAGCTTGCTAGAGTCAAAAACCCTCAATCTTTCTAGATAGAGGCTGCTAAAGCTACCCCTTTCCTCTTCTGTGCTCACACAGCTGGTTATATAGATCAAACTGTAGGACCTTACAAATGTTCCCATTAAAAGCCCTGTTACTAAATTTAGCATGTGGCTCTGGCCTAAAGTAGGAAGAGCATATGCACACACACACTGCTTTCTATCTAAATTATCTCATTTAAAATTCACATCTTTGTGACGTAGATATCATCTGGATTTTTAAATTTTAGATAAGGAAGTCAAGTCTTCCAAAAGTCATTTACCCAAGGTCATATGGTCACCAAAGTCAAAAACCAGAGAGAGGTGAGATCAGGTGTTCCCTAACACTTTGATGAGCTTTTGGGAAAACAGTCACTTTCCCATAATATGGTCTTGATCAAGGGTGGCTGAAACACAGCTAATAAAACCTAATTTAAATCGGCACACAGTTGTTAAGTCCTCCATCACGTCAACAAGTATCTACGGAGCACCTGCTTTCCTGGGTACTTTTTATAGGCAGTACTAGGCAACTGGGAGCCAAGGATGAGTAGGACAACACACAGTAAGGTAGAGACACAAACAAGAAATTATAATGCAGGGTCATAAATGCTAAAATAACATTTACTACAAACTCAGGCTTACTAATGACTTTTTTACACTTTCACAAGAAACCATATTATCCAGCCCCAGTATCTAGGTTGAGGGATCTCTTATGACCATAATGCAGTGGAGAAAAGTAAGCCCCACTCAGGTTTGCATAATTGGAAATTTCCATCCAGGTGCCAATGTAAGCAGCCTTGGGCCATGGCTTTAACTGGAGCATTTCTGGGAGCAAAGCGCTTGGTCTCCTAAACGGAAAACATACTCTCTCCTCTCCATTAGAATTCTGGTCAGCCCCCATATCCATATGAATGGGGTAAATGATTTTCACTTGAACTCACACATCAATAAAGGACTCTGACTCACAGAAATCCCTCACAAGATAATGAGATCTGACATTCCAGATTAGGAGCAAAATAATTTGAGGAAAAGACAAAATGACAAGATCCTATGTACTTAAAGAGCTCACAATTTTTTATCCTAAACATGTGTATTCTTCATGAGGGTTTGTTACATCTGGCTTGGTAAGCTAAAAGTAGAAAAAAGAAAGCCATTCTTTTCCTGACCACTCTTGAAGATGTGTCTTACCCCCAATGTGCAAACACCCCAACACCCACACACACACACACGCATGTACACACACAGCCCAATCTGCCTTCCCTGCTTTATTTTCCCATTTGACATACTACCCATTTTCTTTTTTGTCTTGTCTACTGTTACCTCCCTCACTAGAATGTGAGCTCCATGAGGGCAAGGAGCTATATATACCCCTAGTGGCTAGAACAGTGTGTCTGGAACCCAGAAAATGCACAACCAATATGTAAGTCAGTCAGGACACTAAACAATAGGGTCTTCTGAACTAGGCTGTGCCCAAGGAGGCAGAGATACAGGATCCCAAGCCTTTCTTTTACATTAGCTTCCCCCGTCCTTTATGAGAGAAATCCCAAATGTTGTTCCCTGAACTAACCTGTTCCTAGGAAAAGTTCAGCAATTCCTTTTTACTAATTGAACAGAACTGCCAAACAGATTCGTTTTTTCCCCTCAAAAATGTTCTCTGGTACTCTCCCTCCTCACGAAGTTGTTTGGTTTTTTCATGTTCCTTAATATAATGCACAAGTTTATTCAAAATCTTATACAGGGGCGCCTGGGTGGCACAGCGGTTAAGCGTCTGCCTTCGGCTCAGGGCGTGATCCCGGCGTTATGAGATCGAGCCCCACATCAGGCTCTTCTGCTATGAGCCTGCTTCTTCCTCTCCCACTCCCCCTGCTTGTGTTCCCTCTCTCACTGGCTGTCTCTATCTCTGTCAAATAAATAAATAAATAAAATCTTTAAAAAAAAAAATCTTATACAAAAGGGGTGCTTGGGTGGCTCAGTCAATTAAGCATCCGACTCTTGGTTTCAGCTCAGGTCACGATCTCAGGAGATCCAGCCCCGCATCGGGCTCCCTGCTCAGCCGGGGAGTCTGGATTCTTCCTCTCCATCTGCCCCTCTCCCCACTTGCATGCATGCTCTCTCAAATAAATGAATAATCTTCAAAAGAAAAAAAAACACCTTGTACAATATTACTTGTAACAGAAAACACTGGGAAGAATCTAAATGTCCACCCAAAAAAGACTGGTTGAATAAATTACTGTACATTCACATGGATGGGGTACTATGAGGCCATAAAGAAGAGGGAGGAACCAGTAAAAACAGCCCCCAACTGGAAAGAACCCGAAAGTCCATCTACAGTAGAACAGATTAAAAATCTGTAGCTTATCTGAATCTTGAAATACTATACAGCGACCAGAATGAACAAATTATAACTATATGCAACCACACAAATGGATCTCTTGTGTGGAACAAAGACACCAAAGAGCACATGGTATCATTCCATGTACATAAAGTCTAAAACAGGCACAATAAGTCTACAGTGTAAGAAGTCAGGAGAATACCTTGAAGTGGGCAGGGGGTTCGAAGGGGGCTTCTGGTAATTCTTTTATTTCTTGGGCACACAAAGGTGTATTCATTTTGTGAATACTTTAATAAGTATGTTATATTTCCATAGAATTTACCCCCCCAAAAAAGAATAAAGAAAATCTATGAACTGAATTCTAGGATATCTTGTTAAATGAAAAGAAAGCAAAGAGCCTTAACAGGGTGTGTGTGCTAGTTCAGCAATGAGATGAAATTCATACACTAACACATTTTTATAAAAAGAAACATACAAAAGGCAAACTAGGTAAAACACTCATTATACACCTATTATGTGCCAAGAACTGCCCTCTGCTCTGTGGATAAAACGTTAACTATAAATAAGATACAGTCCTTGCGATTATCTGCAGTGCAGGACTCAGACAAGGAAACCTGTAACTAGTCATGTTTCCAAGGGACAGGCGAGTGGTCCCTAAATCATACTGTGAGGGCGGGGTTGGGAAAATACTCTCAAGAAGAGACTGAGTCTAGGGGCTCCTGGGTGGCTCAGTTGGTTAAGCGTCTGCCTTCAGCTCAGGTCATGATCCCAGGGTCCCGGGACTGAGCCCCATTTTGGGCTCTCTGTTCAACGGGGAGCCTGCTTTTCCCTCTCCCTCTGCCTGCCACTCCCTGTTTGTGCTCTTCCTCTGTCAAATAAATAAATAAAACCTTAAAAAAAAAAGAAGAAGAAAGAAAGAAAGAGAGGTTGAGTCTAGGATTAGGTCTCGAAGGAGGAGCGTGGAATAGGCTGGGGAAGAGCACCCATGATAAAGAACCGGCATCAAAGGAGAAAACATGTTTGAGGATCAAAAAGCAGCTCAGTATGGCTGGACTGAAGGGTATGTATGGCAAAAACAAGAGAGGAAGCTTGAAAAACAGAGGGGGTGAGATCACAAAGGACTTTATGTGCTATATTTAGGGGCTTGACATTGAAGAAATAGTCCAGGATCAGATTTCCGGTGGGCCAACTAAGTAGGCATTAATCAAAACAAGTAAATTCACCCCTACTTACATTCATGACTCCAGATAAAGGGCTGATATTTTTAGTATCTAGACCTAAGTTTTTAATCAAAGGAAGGGAGTTCTTTGGATGAACTGACTAGGGCTCTGTGTGCAGAATCCCACTTGGTTATTAAAAGTTGGGAGTCCAAATCTTACCAAAGGCCGTATTTTCGCTCGACGTGAGGCAGCAGGAGGAATATCCTGTCTGCCAAATCTTAGAGCCAGCAGATGGAGTGAAGATGTCAAGACAGAAAGCTGGGGACTACTCATACTAACTACAGCCAGGGAGGGAGGGGGTGGGGGGCGGGCTTTTGACGGCAAACGGTGCTGCATCAGATTCGAGTGGGCTGCCAGACTCCGTGTTCTTCCCCTCGATGTATTCACACCAGGCATCTCTGTTCTGTCCACCCCTACAGACCACGCAATGTGTGATTTATAACAGTGTCAAATACATTCCAGGAGAACGCTGCAACAAATCTATGAACCAGGGTTATACCCCATTCGGATGCCCACGCTCTCAAAATAAAATAAAGGATGGGGAAAGAGAGAGAATGTAAAGAGAACAGAAGCAGAAAAGGAGTAACTAGAGGAAAACAGGAAGGCTGCTCACTTTCTCTCCCTTCCTCCACCTACAAGATACGATACAAATGAAGGGGAAACAAAGAACAGAGATGTGTCACAGGAGTTTTGGGCTTGAGTTTTGCCATACAAGAGTATCTGCAAAACCTACACTACTTTTTTTGACCAATATTTTTTGAGAAAAACAAGAACCAGCAAAAATAACTGATCTCAACCACCAAAAACAGAGATTACCAGTGTTCACTGCTCTGCACAGAGGTGTTCTGTAAAGAATTATTCTGCTTATAAAGAGATGGGATTCCTGGGAGAAGTAACACATTTACTGAGCCTCTGTGTGCCAGCACTTTCCCAAATACCTGTGTCACCTCATTCCCTCCTTACACTAAATCAAGGTAGGTTACCACCCTCATTTTATAGATGAGGGGACTCAGGCCAGGAAAAGTAACTTGACTGTGTGCAGCCAAGATTTGTCTCCAGAGTCCAAGTTTTTAACAAGTACTATGTTCCATCATCTTCTCAGGTTCTCAAATACCTAGAAATCCCTTGAACACACAGCTTTTGTTCCCCCACTTTGCTTACAGATCCTTTTATCTGGATCCTCAGTGTCAGTATCTTATACCTGACTGGCTCCCAATATCACACTTCACTAGTGGGTGCCAATGCTCATGATACATAGTTCGGTGCATCCCTAAATTTTATTAAGTTTTATAAAAATGCAGTAAGTTTGAAGCTCTAATGTGAATCCTGAATTTTTGCATTTCAAATCAACTTAAAATGTTGGAGGCTCATACCATACACTGAGAGATATTAAGATAGAGGCTGTGGGTGCACAGTGACACATATTTAAGAAAGAAAATAAGCCTGTTTTGTTTTGTTTTTTAAGATGCAGGGAATTTTTTCAGGGCACCTGGCTGGCTTAGTTGGTTAAGCCTCCAACTCTTGATTTTGGCTCAGGTCACAAATCTCAGGGTTGTGAGATGGAGCCTGGCACGGGCCTCTGCNCAGAGAGAGAGGGAACACAACCAGGGGGAGTGAGCGAGGAAGAAGCAGGCTCATAGCGGAGGAGCCTGATGTGGGGCTCGATCCCATAATGCCGGGATCACGCCCTGAGCCGAAGGCAGACGCTTAACCATTGTGCCACCCAGGCGCCCCGCAAGGAATTTATTGACAACAAATTTACAGCCTTTGGCACATCTATTTTAATGTTCAAGAGCAACTGTGCGGCAATTTTCACACAAAAAGTATTTAAAGAAAACTGGGTGTTGGCAGGGGAGACATTATGAGAGTAAGGAACCCCCAAAATTATTTTCAGGGAAAAATTTCACTCGACAAGTCTTTTGGTTTCCTAGTTCTTCCCATCTGAAGCAGAAAAACTGCCAAGTCAATCACAGGTTCTGTTTTCCACCCTCCCTAGTTATTATTCCCAGCTATTAAAAAAAAAAAAAACCAACAACCCAAGTGGTAAAAATTAACAACTATGAAATACTCTGTAAACATTTCCACTGACCTGTTAGTCTATTATCTGTTAAATTATTAAACTATACATGAGATTAGAAATGAAAATTCTGCCTAAACAGATATTAACTAGCTGAGCAGCCTAAGGCAGTCACTTCGGCTTTAGCTTTGTTTTCCCCCCAAATTCTTTTTTTTTTTAAGATTTTAATTTTTATTATTTATTTGACAGAGATAGAGACAGTCAGCGAGACAGGGAACACAAGCAGGGGGAGTGGGAGAGGAAGAAGCAGGCTCATAGCGGAGGAGCCTGATGTGGGGCTCGATCCCATAACGCCGGGATCACGCCCTGAGCCGAAGGCAGACGCTTAACCGCTGTGCCACCCAGGCGCCCCTTCCCCCTAAATTCTTAACCATGAGTGAGCATGATTACCAACCTCCACAAGTACATACCCACAAGAGGGGCTCAGCTAACAAAGATGCCCCGATCTTGCGCTGTGTAACCTGCATGGAACCCTGGGTCAGAGAAAACTAGAAATTACCTTTCTGGCACTGTTCTCACTGAATACCTGCAGCTATGCGGGCCCTGCCCTGGGGGTAAAAGTCTCAGAGAGGGTGGGGATGTCACTGTTGGGACCAACAGGGCAGCTGACTCCAGACAAAGGCTCTGCCCACCTCTTGGCCCTCACCTCCCCACCACCAGGCAGAACCACTCCTCCCTCTGAATGTGCTCAGGTGATACTTGCTCCTACTAAGCTTTCATGGCCCCTTTCATAGCTTTTCCTGATATCATCCCACCCCCCGGGATGGCTCCTTTCCAACTGATACATAAACTCTTATCCATGACCCCACACATCTGAGCATGGCTCTTCCAGCAGGCTGTAAGCATCTTATGAGTACAGACTGTCTTATTCTTTTTTTTTCATCTATGATGTTTGATAAATAGAAGACACTTAGCTATTTATTAAATTAATGAATTACAGCTCAGCACACAGCATGCAGTTATGGCCATTTGGTGGAGGTGACCTGTTTTCGAAAGCTAGACGTATATTGGCTTTTCTGCAATCACACCGCAAAGATTAAGACAGAAAAGGGCAGAGTGAAACTTACACTTGACTAACTGCGCTGCTGTAAGTGTAAACTGGTATAACCCTTTGGAAAAACTGTTTGCAAATTTAACAAAGAGCCATAAAAATGCTCATATCCTCTGATCTAGCAATTCCAAGGAAACTATTCCAAATATGCAGACATTCTTTGCACAGTCTTTTATTAAATGATTTCTAAAACCAAAAATTTGGAAAACAACTCAAAAGCAACAGTAAGAAAATGGATAAGTTAACTGTGATACACATACTTGACAGAATCTTATTTTAAAAAGCTATGAAACCTCATAAACACGACAAATGTAGAACACCTAGCACGGACTGCCACACCTGACATGAAAAAGTTCTGTTACGTTACGGTAATCAGTGCAAAAGAAAAAGCACACGCGTAAGGCAAAAGAAGACTAAAAGCAAGGTGACCCATGTGTTTAGGTGTGAGCTGACTTTCTTCTGTTTCTACAACTTTTCTCTACAACAGTTAAAAAAAAAATGTGTGTGTGTGTGTGTGTGTGTGTGTATATATATATATATATATATATATAAAATAAAGGATTCCTCCAGCCAGACTGAATTTTTCTGACAACAGACATTAATAAACAAAATATTCGCAATTTCACTCTTTAGCAGTCAGGCTGGGGGTGGGGAGAGGAGCAAGTATGTAAAGTATGCAGCAGTCATACTTGAATTATCTCATCAACATTCTGTTCTAGAAAGGTTGTCAATAACGGCCACTCCTCAACTCCTCCCTACCTTGAAGCCCAAGAGAGCTTCTCAGAACCAGAAATGTCTCTGGAATTCAGGAATTTATGTATTGACAAGGAGTTCCAGTTTTCTGTCTTTGGGGAGTGGAGCGTATGTATACCGCACAAATGACAGGTATGATGGGAAGAGTAAGAAGCCCCTCATAAAAATCTTCCTTCTAAGGAAGATGGTGGAGAGGAAACGCCTCAACTGGGGAGGTCGACGACACTGGTTTTGAGTCCTGTCCCTGGCTGGCTCTGTGGTCTCTGAACCTCGGCCACCCCATCCATACAACATTCATGTTGAACTGCATGTGGTTTTCTCAATCTTTCCAACCAAGCCTCAATCCCCATCACTGATACTCAGGAGATCTGCAGATAAAATTACACTACATGCATTCAAAATATAATACTGAAACATTCTGATTCTTCTTCCTTCCCTTTGGACCTTGAGGATCACTGAACTGCCAAGCTCCTTACATTAAAAATCTCACAATTCTAAGTGTATTTTATCCTTTCTTCACTTTGGAAAAACCGGCCTACATACAACCTCAGATTTACATTTGTCTGCCTTCTCTCTTTCCACAGCTGGTTGGGGTTTGACTGTCCTACACCGTTGGTCTTCACTTCTAGAACAATGGTGCATCAGACCCCTTCATGATAAAGCTGGAGGGCGCCATGGGAAAGCACACTCCCAGAGCTACCTCCTTCTCCAAACAAGCCGGTCAGGACATGATACTGGCACTACCTACAATGAACAAGGGTCATAAAAGGGCTTCTAATTCTCTGTATTTCCTCTCTTGTTTATGCTGAAAAATTATAATTTAATGATGATTTAAAAGAATGCAATTCTATAGCAAAGAGTTGAATCTCTTTATCTCTGAAATGCTATCTGCCTACAGTTAAGTTTCTTCTATCCTTTTGCAAATATGAAACGTAAGATTTTAGGATGAAGCTACAAGTTGCTTGCATTTTCAAAAGACTGATAATAATTGGGGTGTCTGGGTAGTTCAGTCAGTTAGGCTTCCAACTCTCCATTTCAGCTCAGGTTTTGATCTCAGGGTCGAGAGTTCAAGCTCCACATTGGGCTCCAGACTGGGCATGGAGCCTACTTAATAAAACATAAAAAAGGGACTGATAATAATGAATGTTGGTGAGGATGCGGGGGAAATAGGTATCTCACGCCTGCTGAAAGGAACATAAATTGGGATAACCAATCCTTAGAGGGCAACCTGGCAATGTCTATCAAAATGAAACGCTCACACTCTAACCCAACAGTTACCACTTCCAGATACTCATCCTAAAGAAATAACTGGGGGCACCTGGGTGGCTCAGTCATTAAGCTTCTGCCTTCAGCTCAGGCGTGATGCCAAGGTCCTGGGATCGAGCCCCGCATCGGGCCCCACTCTGCTGGGAGCCTGCTTCTTCCTCTCCCACTCCCCCTGCTTGTGTAGGGAATCCCTCTCTCGCTGGCTGTCTCTCTCTCTGTCAAATAAATAAATAAAATCTTTAAAAAAAAAAAAAAAAGAGGGGCGCCTGGGTGGCACAGCGGTTAAGCGTCTGCCTTCAGCTCAGGGCGTGATCCTGGCGTTCTGGGATTGAGGCCCCACATCAGGCTCCTCTGCTATGAGCCTGCTTCTTCCTCTCCCACTACCCCTGCTTGTGTTCCCTCTCTCGCTGGTTGTCTCTATCTCTGTCCAATAAATAAATAAAAAAAAAAGAAATAACTGGATAAATTAAGTGTGTTTAAGGATGTTTATCTCAGTACTATTTATAAAAGTAAAACCACAAACCTACCTAAATGTGCAAAAAAAGGACTACGGGCAAAAATTATGGCAAAGTCACACCATGGAAATCTAAGCGATTATTACTTCATCTAAAAAAATCATCCCGTAAAAGAATGTGTATATTATACCACACCTGAATTCAAAGAAAAAGACACCGAGGAAAATACATGCATAAAACAATTTTTTATTTTTTATTTATTTATTTATTTATTTTTTAAAGTTGGACTTGCCTCCTCTTTCTTTCTTTTTTTTTTTTTTTAAAGATTTTATTTATTTATTCGACAGAGATAGAGACAGCCAGCGAGAGAGGGAACACAAGCAGGGGGAGTGGGAGAGGAAGAAGCAGGCTCATAGCAGAGGAGCCTGATGTGGGGCTCGATCCCAGAACGCCGGGATCACGCCCTGAGCCGAAGGCAGATGCTTAACCGCTAAAACAATTTTTTAAATTTGTACGTCAAATGTTCGGGGCCATCTCTGCTTAAAATTATGGGGTCATCTGTACTTTCTTTTCTTTGTTACAATGCAGCATTTCCATGGCCCTCAGAGAAATCCTCGTATAATAAAGTTCTCTGTTCCAACAAAGTTCTTTCAGTAACCAAATCTGTTTGAATTGGCCCCAAATTTTGAAGTGTCCAGAGTTACTGAGAATGCCTTTTTCACACAGCACCCACTGAATATCTATGAGCACACTCTAGGAATGCTGCCTTCAAACATGGTCTTTTTCTTTCTTTTCATTTTTTTAAAAGATTATTTGAGAGAGAGAGAAAGAGAGAGAGAGAGGGAACATGTGCTCGAGGGGTGAGGGGCAGAGCAGGAGGGAATCTCAAGCAGGCTCTGTGCTGAGCGCGAGCTGAAGCAGGGCTCTATCTCTGACCCTGAGATCATGACCTGAGCCGAAACCAACAATCACATGCTTAACCGAATGAACCACCCAGGCACCCCTCCTTCTTTTCATTTTTTAAAACAATCATACATTTTAATGGGGGGGGGCAGGCGGTACAAAACCACAACCCAGCTTTTGCCTTATTAGCTCCTCATTCTTAATTGCTCCACACCGAAATAATTTCCCTGATCCTAAACCATTATTCCATCTTCACCTACACCCAAATGATTCATAATTATCCTAAAACTTCTGATTCTTCTAGTTAAAACCTCACCAAGCAACTTTCCTCTACCTAGCCCATAATCCCCAAGTATTCGTCCAGACAGTTCTCTGGCCTCCCTCCTGATCCTCTTTTGGAAAGGAGATTATTCTCCATGTCTTATGGGGATAATATATTATAATCATATTACTGTTAGCCTGGAAGACTGTAAGAGACTAATAGGGTTATCTACTCTTTAGGAATTTAAGTGCTTCCAAAAGGCATCATTCTACCTGACATTAACACTTACATTGTAAGACACATGAAATCAGAGCCATCATTTCCATAGAAAGGCAAAATTACCAGAGAAAGCACTTGAAAATGTCTTGACTCTCGGCATAAACACTTAGCAAAGAAAGATCTTCCCTTGACACCCTATGGGCATGAACCCTTCCTCCAGACCAGAAGGTTTGTCCTTAGCAGACATGAAATTGTAGTCCTAGAAAGAGGTCCTCTGAGCCACGCAAAACGCTGGACTCATTTTCTCTCATCTGTTGCATTGCTTTGTCTTTCACTTGACCCAGAATGATCAGACATTAGCATTTCTTTTTTTTTTTTTTAAAGATTTTATTTATTTATTTGACAGAGATAGAGACGGCCAGCGAGAGAGGGAACACAAGCAGGGGGAGTGGGAGAGGAAGAAGCAGGCTCATAGCAGAGGAGCCTGATGTGGGGCTCGATCCCACAGCACCGGGATCACGCCCTGAGCCGAAGGCAGACGCTTAACCGCTGTGCCACCCAGGCGCCCCCAGACATTAGCATTTCTGGGATGCCTGGGTGGCTCAGTTGGTTAAGCATCTGCCTTCGGCTCAGGTCATGATCCCAGGGTCCTGGGATCAAGTCCCGCATCGGGCTCCTTGCTCAGTGGGGAGCCTGCTTCTCCCTCTCCCCCTGCCTGCTGCTCCCCCTGCTTGTGCGCGCTCTCTGACAAATAAATAAATAAAAATCTTAAAAAAAAAAAAGACATTAGCATTTCTTTCTTTAGCTAAGTGATATTCACATGTTTAAGCAAAGCAAGACCTACCAAGTCCACAGAAACAGAAGGGCCAATCAAGAAAATGCTGGAAAGCGTAATTCATGGTCAAAACTTGTTTAAGACTATTCCGAAACATTAAAAAAAAATTCTTCCCACAGATTACTTGACTGCAAAGGGGAAAATGTACATTTACAACAGAGAGTTCAGACGGGCACCCCTTGACCAAGGGACCAAGCTGGGCATGCCTAACATTGGAACAAGCTAACATTACCTTCAGAATATTCTTGCCAGAAACTTGTAACCTCAATCTAATCAAGCTTTCAGAACTGTCTCCCGGTTTACAAAAATTCAGGGGATTAAAAAACACATCAAACTGACACCAAGCAATTCCAGAATGTAGAACATTCTATAAACAACTGGCCTGGGCTCTTTGAAAAGTTACTATAATGAGGGGTATGGGGAGGGGCGGGAAGGCGGCTACAGACTGAGACCAAACAGACATAATCAAATATAGTACGTGATCTGAGGAGAGGGTAGCTATAAATAACACTTTGAACACCACTTGGGAAATCTGGATATGGTCTGGATATCAGAAGATACTTTCAAAGTACTGTTACTTTTCTTAATTTCAATAACAGTATTGTGGTTATGCAGAAAAATATCTTTTATCATTTTTAAAAAAGATTTTATGTTTCAGTAATCTCTACACCCAACGTGTGGCCTGAACTCACAACCCCAAGATCAAGAGTTGCATGTTCCACCGACTGGGCCAACCAGGCATCCCTATCCTTGCCATTTTTAAGAGATAACGTGCTGATGCATTTAGAGGTTAAATGTCTTGCTGTATGTACAGTTTAATTTCAGATGGCTGGGGTGGGGCAGAAAATAGCCAGAGTTGAAATAAATAAAGCAAAATGGTAATAACTGTTGACCCTAGATGAAGGGTAATGTGTATACTGTGTTATTAATTTTTTCTGTAGGTTTAAATTTTTTCATAATAAAAAGATGGGGCAAAAGTTTGATTTTGGATGCTATCTAAATTGCCAACTAAATCTAAATCACAGTATATTAATACCATACTAAGAATCCTGTAAATGGATCAAAAATTATAATATGGGGAGTAAATACCTAAGTAATATTCACATAAGAAGTTACAGCATTCGGTGGCTATTTTATGCCAACAAAAAATTATATTGTTTCTGAAGCCAAGAATCGCATTTACTCTTTTTACACAATTTCATAGGAGAACTGAAGAGAAATTACAAATAAATTTTCCTGTGGCTCCCTCAATTTATATTTGAATAGCTTTCTACTGCCATCAAGGTCAAGTTCAAATTCCTCTTGCACAGCATGACTTAAAGAGTCCCTGAAACCTGGCCTGTCTCTGCAATTTCTTATCTTGCCACTCCCCAATTCCACCCTGATGGACATCAGCAACTCTGCAACAAGGAAAAAGTTCCAGGATCAACCATCACAACAAAAGCATGTGCTCAGGATGAAAAGGGAGGGGGAATGGAGAAGATGCCAGTGAATGCCAAACCCAGTTGTGCTTCCCTCTCTCTTTGCAAGTAGCATTCCTAGCTTGGCTTGTTTGCCTTTCAAAATTACACTTGCAGGTTTACCAAAAGAAAAGTGGCTAAAAATTCCTGAGGTTGACCTCACTCTCAGACAAAAATTCCTAGGACTGCACACCCCACAATCAAAAAACAAAAACAAAAAAAACCTTGTATAGGTTAAGAGTTAAAACTCAGGATGCCTGAAGACTTTATGAAAACGACCCTCTGCTGACAAGCACAGAGCACTGAAAGGCCACAAAAATTAAATTACGGTGCTTTGTAATAGATTTAGCACTTTATTTTTAAATATTAACAAGACTGCCGGAGGGAGTAAGTTTATCAAGGGATAAGAATCCTAGCAGTACTCCTAGTTCACTCAGAGGCCAATTAACATTTCCCACCACGCCCAACACCTAGACTCTCCAGGCTTCCAAGTTGAGGTAGGACCCTGTGGGTTTGTCGGCAGAGGCCCCTGACCAATAAGCTACTGCGATCAATGCTCTGGGGGCTCATGTGCACAGGGAGGCCGAACTTGAACTAGTATAACCATGCGAGCCAATTTCCTACGCCTGTACTGTTTTGCTTCTTTTGCTGTCTGAAGGCCCCAACACCCAATAACGTAGCTATATGATTTTCAGTTTCTTTTTTTTTTTTTTAAGATTTATTTATTTATTTGACAGAGAGACGGCCAGCGAGAGAGGGAACACAAGCAGGGGAAGTGGGAGAGGAAGAAGCAGGCTCCCAGTGGAGGAGCCTGATGCGGGCTAGATCCCAGGACCCTGGGATCACGCCCTGAGCCGAAGGCAGAAGCTGAACGACTGAGCCACCCAGGCGCCCCTGATTTTTAGTTTCTCTTCTTACCTTGGATTTTCCTTTCCCACAGTTAATTTTGAATATCAGCAAATGCCTAACGTTCATAAACTGTCAGTAGCCATCTGTGATTTTCACAATTACATCACTGTTAAAACGGAGCAAAATTTTTAGCTCTAGACGTTACTTCAACAATCTGGCAAATCATTAAGGGGACGAGTTATTTTATCTTTAGAGCAGGGTCATTGTACTATGAGGCCACCCTAAAAAAACCCAATTTTTTTTTTTTTAAGATTTTATTTACTTATTTGACAGAGACAGCCAGCGAGAGAGGGAACACAAGCAGGGGGAGTGGGAGAGGAAGAAGCAGGCTCCTAGCGGAGAAGCCTGACGTGGGGCTCCATCCCAGAACGCCGGGACCACGCCCTGAGCCAAAGGCAGACACCCAACTACTGTGCCACCCAGGCGCCCCTAAAAAAACCCAATCCTTAAACGACTACAGGCCCAGAGACTTCTGGTTAGAGAAGACTCCCCTCTCCTCCAAATCCAGCCCCCCAAACAAAGCCTGCACTTTCTGGATCCCTGCTCATAAAATGACCAGGCCACTGATGGGGTAACTGAGAAATTTCTGAGGGATTATCATCAGGTAAAAAGTTAAACTAAAAAAACAAAAAACAAAAACAAAAAAACACACAAAACCATGTTCCAGGAAAGCTGTGAACTATATAAGAATAAAAGTAGGAGCTCCTGGGTGGCTCAGTCCGTGAGGCATCTGACTCTTGATCTCAGCTAGTTCTTCATCTCAGGGTTATGAGTTCAAGCCCTGTGCTGGGCTCCACACTGGGTGTGGAGCCTACTTTAAAAAAAAAAAAAGGAATAAAAGGAAAAATGAAAAAAAATCAGGTTACACCAACTACAACCCCTCTCAATGGATTCACAGAAAGATTTTCTTGAAGTGTCTCTTGCTAATTTGCAGTTAGAGCACAACACACTCAAGAAAATGATGCTCACAGCAGGACACTAACACCAAGTAATTTTATAAGATTATGTCTGCATTTGTGGTAAATAATTTATGCTGGGAGCAATAATAAAAGCAGAGATGAAGTTAAGCTATTGATTGAAGATACTAACCTTGTCAAACAGAGAGAGAGAGAGAAGGATGAATGGGTACCTTCCAGACCCAGCAGATGTACCTGCCAAATGATCTTGTTGAAGACGTCCCGTTGCTCTGACGGGCAACACTGTCTGCACTTGGCCGATGGGCACTGACTGCAAAGTGTGCAACGGCCCCGTGGTGCCAGGGCTCAAGCAGCACATAGCACAACTACTAAGAAGCTGGCTGAAGGGAGGAGAGGCACAACCGGATACAAGACAGCGAACAGCTGTCCCGGCCCGTGCTGGGGGAAGAAAAGGAAGCACTACACAGAGAGTGTTCACACTCTTTTCTTTTCTTTTAGAGGAACAAGGTTAAATGGCACTCATCCTCTGTGTTTACGATGACTAGTACCTGCTGCCTTCTGATGAGTCATCATGAAGGGGAGTCATTCTGAGAAGCAGAGAATTACTTCTGTATTCCTCCACCTACATAAAGGCATAATCATCCCCAAATTATGGCACCGGGGCATTCGAATCCCACCTGATGAGGTGTGTGTGCCTATCTTTTAAGAGGTGCTATAGTTTTCTTTGTCTGCATGCAGCCTTTTCAGAAGAAGCTTCGAGTGTTTAGCCAGAGAGCACTACAGCTTTCTGATGTCATGTGGTGAGCATGGGCTAGAAAGGAACCACAGAGCTTCAAAGGTGGTCATAACCACACGAGCTGTTGTGCACAGGTGACCCACAGTCAACTAAAATACAAGTTCCTCCTGACTAAGAGAAGTCAATCTCCCTCCCCAGAGCCCGGCCCCAAGATAACACCACAGACACTAAGTCTGGTAAAACAGGCCATCAGCAGCCCCCACCCCAGCACCGCACCCAAAGGCAGTTTCCCAAAGCGGCACTTTCAGGACAGCACTGCTCTTTAATCCACAGACAATTCGGGCTAATATGTACTGTTACTTCATTTTTTTTTTTTTTTTTAAAGATTTTATTTATTTGACAGAGATAGAGACAGCCAGAGAGAGGGAACACAAGCAGGGGGAGTGGGAGAGGAAGAAGCAGGCTCCTAGCGGAGGAGCCTGATGTGGGGCTCGATCCCATAACGCCGGGATCACGCCCTGAGCCGAAGGCAGATGCTTAACCGCTGTGCCACCCAGGCGCCCCGTTACTTCATTTTTTAATCCCCTTGCGTACCACTTAGACTGTGAACACTGATTTCTGATGCCTAATGCTAGGTGCACACACTTCTTGGCAACGATGTTAAAGGAAGGCTTCCTTGATTCTTATTCGATCTATTTTCTGATTTCTGAAGTGGAACTGTCTCTGTAAGGAAAGGGGGGAGACTGCTTTTTTATTATGCAGCTGAATGGATAAAACAAAATATAAATATAACCAGAATGCAATACAAAACAAGAGTCACATCCTGCAGAAGTACATACAGATCTGGCTAACGTGGCAGGTGAAATATCTTTTAAGTCATGTGTCAGCATGTGTTCTAAAAGGTATTTTCCATCTTGGGGCGCCTGGCTGGCTCAGTTGGAAAAGTGTGCGATTCTTACTGTTGGGGTTGAGTTCAAGCCCCACATTGGGCATAGAGAGTACTTAAAAAGAAATAAATTTTAAAAACAATTTTTTAAAAAAGAGCTATTTTCCACCTTAAGACACAGAGCAAATAAATTTTATTTCTTCAGAGCACAGGAAAATGGCAAGGTAGAGAATCAGATGACATTGGAAGGGAGCCTAGATCTCACCCCTCCTGATATACCAATCAGATACAGCCTAGGGCTCCTGAGCTAAATTAAAAGATGAAGGTCAACTTGGTTACTAATTTCCCAGAGGCAGCCCAAGGGAATCAAGATAGAAAAGCAGAACCAACCCCGGAACACTCGAATAGGATTAAATGCATGTCACAGCATTATTTATAGTCCAGAACAAGTAGATAATAATTTGGCTGGATAAGAGTTTAGGCCCTTTCCTGAGCTGATTCACCTACTGCTCAAAGAATGTAGGTGCCTTCTTATTGTAGCCACGAGCTAGGCACCAGCCACCAGCCCTTAAGCGGACACACCCAACGGTGTGGACACCACCTCTGCAGGGCAAGACTTACAATCAGTTGGCCAGGAGGTCTTGAAAAAAGCCTAGCAATGCACACGTGATAAGATACACAATCACTGAGCCCTGGAAGCCATTCAGGCAGGGGCTTACGGGGGCTATGGCAGGTCAAAGTGAGGTAGACAGGTAACAAGGGCACATTCTTTTCAAACTTCTTCCTTGCACAAGCCTTAATCGAGAAGAAAATTAAGCGCTTAGCGGTTTCATTTAATTTTGATGAAGTACCAATATTTCCATTTTATAGAAAAACAAGCTGAGAGTCAAACATTGCTTTGATGTGGCCTATGAGCTCTCACCGAGCTTGCTACCGAGACCTTGGCGATCCTTGGCCCCCGGAAGTACTTCAGTAAAGGCTGCCCTTGCTCTTACAGCTAACGGGCACAAATGAACAGTTCTCAGCGTTCATGGAGCCCAAAGCAAAGTCCCCTCCAATCTCCCAGATATATTAATTTCATCCCTTGCCTACTAGATGGTTACATAAAAGGAGAAAAAAGAAAAATTTAAAAACCTAGGGCCAGACCCCAAACTAACCACAGTTCAAAAGGAGAGAACAATGGATACTTTGATGTTCCTTTTCAACTCCGTAGAGTGGACGGTTTTCAGCACTGCTGGGATGACTCAATGAGCTCTGGGAAGTGACCTGAAAGCTCTACCGGAAACGACTACACCAGGGCTGCGTCCTGAAAACAACCTCTTGCCTCTAATTTTCTCCTCAAAAATAAAAAATAAAATAAAATTTTTTAACAGAGATTTTTTTTTTGCAACTGCCAGTCTTCAAGTGAAACTAAAAATTGATTTTTGTTCTACTCTTCATTATTCTCTGCCACCACAGTAAAGAACATTACTGAGCCTTGCCTAGGAGATTGAATGTTGGTTAAACAAACAACACCTTGTTCACTTGTCAACTGAGCTTTCAGTGGACTTAACTTCTGAACCCCAAAGGAGGGCCAGGTTCTCCCTCAATGCACTCCCCGCCATAAACACTACTGTGACCTAGCACAGAGTCAGGAGCTTACGTAGGAGATTCGGCGAAGAACACCACAAATGCCTTGAGGCAACAGGCAAACATTACAGGACTTGCCCCAATCTTAGCAATTTGTCAAATGAGCAAGCTGTAAAATTATGCTCTCCAGAAATACCTCTCATCCCATTTCCAGAAGGAACTATTCTGACACAACTGCTACCTATAAGCTGTCACTTTTTAAAGGTTTTCTATCGATTTCAAATGAGACCAGCTTATCCTCTGATTAAAAATGCCATATAATATCAGAAAATGCTTCAGATCACATCAGAGAGTCAACCATCCAGCTACTCATTATCACGGTCACTATTTTACTAGTTGCACAAAGAAGAAGAAGGGGGCTGTGTGGGCTGAAGGAGCACTTCCTCAAGGTCTTGTGGCTTCCCAGATCTACAGACCAGGAATGTTCTAGAACACAAGGCTGAGTCATTGAGACCTCTCAGAAGCAAGGAACTCCTCTTTGAAACAGGACTCAATAAGAGGTTTGTATTAATTATTCAAGAAGTTTAAAAAAAATAATGAAAGCACTGACAGGCTACAACATGGATGAACCTTGGGGATATTATGCTAAGTCAAAAAAGCAGACACAAAAGCACAAATACTGCATGATTCCATTTATACGAGGGACCTATAACAGGCACATTCATAGAGACAGAAAGTAGAAATGTGATTAACAAGGACCAGGAAAAAGCAGGACTGGGGAGTTGTTGTTTAACAGGTGCAGAATTTTTGTCTGGGATGAGCAAAAGTTCCAGGAACGCACAGGGGTGATGGTTAGACAATATTCACAGTGAACTTAAAGCCACCTGACTGCACACTTACAACGGGTACAATGATCAATTGTACGTCATGTATATTTTACCACAATTTTTAAAAAGCTGCATGTAAGAACTAGAATTAGTAAGATTAGAGGTGGTAAATAATAAGCCTAACCCAAAGGGCACGAAGGTTCTGTACTTCAAATCCATTTAAGAGTGAAAAGAATCAGGGCGCCTGGGTGGCAGTCAGTTAAGCATCTGACTCTTGATTTCAGCTCAGGTCATGATCTCAGGGTCATGAGATGGAACCTGGAGTCTGGCTCCATGTTGGGCGTGGAACCTGCTTAAGATTCTCTGTCCCTTTCTCCCTCTGCCCCTCCCCCACTTAAAAAAAAAAAGAATGAAAAGAATCAACACTCCCAAAGTGTAGAAACAGTCCAGATAAAGCTATAGCCGCTCCCACTCTTCTCCATTCCGTCTGATGACCTTGAATGTCACATGCATGCTGAAGGCTCCCAACTGAGTCCCGCCTTGACTTCTCCTAGCCTTGACTTCTCCTACGCACTGGTCCGCAGGCCAATTGCATCCTTGATGTCCCCACTTGGACGTCTAACAGTCTCCCCAAACTTAAGTTGTGTAAACCAAATCACCGTCCTCACCCACGACCGCCCTGCCTACAGCCTTCCTGTCTTGGTTTAAGTACAACCCCACCCTGCCACCTCACCCCTTAACAGCCATTCTCAACCAGGAACTGTGAGGCATCCTTTCAAACAAGTCAGATGATCTCAGTCCTCTCTCGTCAAAACTTCCAATGAATTCTCATTTCTCTCGGAGTAAAAGTCAAACTCTGGACCATGGCTGTCTCCTAAACCCTGAAAGTATTTAGCTGTCACTTCAGTGAGATCTTCACTAATCACACTATATTTAAAATTGTAACCCTCGCCCAGCAAAAAAAAAAACAAAAAAACACATACCGGCACCTTCCTTTTTCCTGTTTATCTTTCTCCACAGTGCTAATCACTTAATATGATACATAATTTTCTTTGTCTCACTTGACCCCTACACACTAGAATATTAGCTCCAGAGGAGAGATTTTTGTGATTTCTATTTGCTTATCCCAGTGCCCAGCATACAGTAGCTAGCATACCGTAGCAGCCCAATAAATAAATAAATAAATGTCACCTAGAGCTCGAAGAGTGTGTGTGGTACGGCTAGCAGCTAGCGAGCCTAAGGCAAAAATTCAAGATTTCTATTTTAATGGTGGGGGAGGGGGTCAAATGATTAACAGAAGAGATGGAAAAAATTAGGATCCATACTTAAAAAGAAACTGAAAATACAATTTTGGCTTATGACACGTTCCAAATATAGACAAATACGTCTAAAATTAAAGACAAATTTTTCAATTAAAAAAAATCAAACATGGGTCTAGAGTTGCAAGTAAGTAATAAATACCATCTGTGCTCATAACTTGAAACCTGTTTCGAGCTCTAGCTTTACAACTTATTCATATCTTACTGAACTTTATTTTAATCTTCAAAATCAACATCTTAATTTATATATATCCTATCATTCCATTCCAGTTCCCATTAATACTGCTTTTCATTCCACCTTCTTAGCTGAAATGATCAGAACTAGGGGGTAAAAAAAAAGCCCTCCTGTTTTGATGAAAGTTAAAAAAAAGGTATGTTAGCAAAAAAAACACATCAACCCAGAGCTGAGAAAATGGATAACTCTAGTTGTTTTTTTTTTTTTCAAAATTTTATTTATCTCTGAGACAGAGAGAGCACATGTGAGCACAAGCAGGGGGAGGGGCAGAGGGAGAAGCAGACTCCCGTCTGAGCAGGGAGCCCAGTGTGGGGCTCAATCCCAGGACTGGAATCATGACCTGAGCCAACGGCAGACACTTAACTGACTGAGCCACCCACGCACCCGATAACTCTAGTTGCTATAAGGAATATTTAAAAGAAGAAAAATGTACCATTCAAGAAAAGTCAAAGATGGAAGAATGGTAGTAAATTCTCTGCCCCACAATCAAGAACATCAAGGAAATTTGTAACAAATTGGCCTTAAGGGGCGACAGCTTAATAAATACAACTTTGACATTTAACAAGAATAATATACCTGAAATGAACTCAAAAACTATTATTAATGTTCAGAAAAAAGCTTAGAAAAATATGTACCAGGCTGCTTAATAGCAGTTACTTGGAGGAATGGTGGGGTTACGCAGGGCTTTTAACCTTCTAAGAGTATACATTTCTGTAACGTTTTAATCTTCTGTAACTCCATTTTCCTTTGTAAAAGAAAAATATAGAGAGAAATCATATAGAAGAGTGAAACAAGCTTAAATACAGCAGATAAAAATTCCCAGCAATGATTAATGAAGCAGTTATGTTATAAATAAACTATTTTGATCTCACAAATAGTTAACGTTCAGATGAGAAGCTGCAAAGTTATCTACACACAAAGGTTGTTTTGTTGGGCCTATAAGGTGTCTTCTGGTTTCCTTTTATCTTTAAACTGTGACTTAACTACCAGGTAAATAATTTGGTGGTTAAAAGCATCAACTCTGGGTGCACCTGGGTGGCTCAGTCAGTTAAGTGGTTAAGCATCTGCCTTCGGCTCAGGTCATGAACACAGGGTCCTGGGATGGAGCCCACAGTCAAGCTCCCTGCACAGGGGGGAATCTGCTTCTCCCTCTTCCTCTCTCCCCCACCACTCATGCTCCATGCTTTCCCTCTCTCTGTCTCTCTCTCTCTCAAATAAAAATTTAACAATCTTAAAAAAAAAAAAGTATCAACTTTGGAGGTAAACTACCTGGGGTTAAATCATAGTTGGCTGAATGACCTTAGGCAAAATTACTTAACCATTCTGTGCCTCAGTTTCTTCATCCACAGGGACAATATTTGTACTTCATTTAGGATTAAATGAGTTAATATTTGTAAAACACCAAGAAGAAAGCCTAGAACATAATAAGGACTACATTTATTTACATGCTTGTTACTATCATTCATATAAAAATCCACATTTTTACAGTCTCTCGAAATATTGAAAGATCTAGCAAAAACAAGCATAAGATTCCCACCTCGCCACCTTGATGCAATCATCAGGTGCTGAATAGCCCAGTGGCTGTCTCCCTTTAACAGAACACAATCTTTTTAGTTGACCCTAATCCCCCATTTATGCTGATCTAAACTGAAAAAGGAAAATATTTTATAAAATCAGAATTTCATTGTTTCTACCCTCCAAGAAGTTATATTATAACTTCTTTTTTTTTATATTATATAACTACAGAGGCCCCTTTTAGGCAACATGCTTGAGCAATGGAAACATGATCAACCCACAAGGGCCCCACATAGACCACTAAGCTGAATACAAACCAGCTCATTAGATGACCCACCTCAAAATACCCACAGGCCCTAACTGACCGATGGGGCTACTTAGAACCAGGTACAGTCTCCAAAAAGGGAAAATACCCTATGTCCCCATACCTCCTCATCCTCCCCCTTTAAATATGGCCCCCACCCACTGCCTGCTTGCAGACAGCTGCTCCCTTGCTTTGCGTTCGATAAACTTCCATTTGCCTCGGGTGAATCCTTTCACTGCCTGTGCCACTGGCTTCCAGCTGATCGAGTCACCCCACATTTGGGGGCCCCCACCCAATCGGAGAGGCACCCCACTAACCATCCTTCAACATGTGAGTGTCTACTATGAAACAATGAGGATCCAAAGACACTAAAACTGGACTACAGCTTAGTGGTTAAGAGCTGGCCTCCAGAGCAAACCCCCCGGACTTGAGCGCAAGCTTTGTCACGTATTAACTGTGTAGACTTAGTCATGTTACTTAGCCTCTCTGAACCTCATTTTCCTCACCTACAAAATGAAACAAATATTAACACCTATCTCACTGGGCTAGGAAGATAAGCAACACATCCAAGTTCAAAGACCAGGGCCCTGTATACGGTTAACACTCATGTGTTTGTTCAAAATTTATTTAAAGAAATCACTAAACTGTACCCCTGAAACTAATATTTCAGGTATGTTAACTGGAATTTAAATGAAAACTTCTAAAAATTAATGAAAAAAAAAAAGAGAGAGAAGTTGATCCCTGAACTGACAGAGGCCACACGGCCAGAACACAAGCATACAAATCAGTAAGTGCCACACACTATTATTGGTGCTATAACAGAAAGAAATCGAGGCATACGTGTGGGCATATGCTGAAGAGCCACTTGTTCAAATACTTCTATCCCCACTCCCCAGCAGACCGAGAGGAAGGTAAATGGGGTGCGTTTCATCTTTCCTTCGGCTCAGATGAAGGTGTGAGTCAGGATCCTGTGGTCCTGAGCTCATGACTGAACTGCTCACAGTCCTGTGAAGGCTTAGAAATAACAAATGTCAGACCCCCGAGGTAGTGATTAAAATAGTGCCTTCAGGAAGTCACAGCTATTACTTTTTCTATATGCCTTCTATTTTAGAATAATTTTAGATTTACAGAAAAATGGTGAATATATTACAAAGTGTTCCCATACAATTATGACTTCTATCCCCATTGTTATTGTGGTTATAAAGACAGAGAAATGATTTCTAAGCTACTTTTAAAACCCTGACAACAGTGAAGACGGTCACTCTGGGAAAATCCTGTTTGAAGCACTTAAATACACCAGACCACATCAGTGGACCGATTTAACGGGTCTGTTTAGAGATGTCGTAAGATACGTTTAAAGGCAGATGTTGAGTAAGAGGCTACGATGCTCGTCACAGACACAGCAACACCTTCTCGACGGTACCATCTCCGATAGGAGCTTCGGCACGTGCGGGGGTAGCTCCTCGAGTCACACCACAAACCCAGAGGCTTCAAAAACACCTTTTATTCCCTGCAAGGCCCATCACAACACAGTACTTCCTAACCAACCAGAAAATGAAACACTCTATGGCCCAGACAGGCCTGCATTTGAAAGCAGCAGGGATAGCAGCTGCTGGGCTCTCGAAGGTCAGACTCTGAGTGGCCATCCAGAATGCTGTGGGCTGGCAAAGGTAGGGGAAAAAATGTTGGATGTGAGCCTGGATCCGAGCACACACTTAACAATTAATTACCAGTCCCATTTCTTCATATCTGCTTGACTCCTAGCAGCTGCCTATCATAAAGGTAATGCAAAAATATCATTCTACATTTTACAAAACAGAAATCAGAGACTCAGAAGAGACATGTCCAGACAACAGCTAGAAAAGCGGGAAAAAAACAGCTATTGTCCCAGAAATTGAGTAAGATTCACACTAACATTTGAACCAACTTTTTTCTTGTTTCAGGCTCACTTTGAAGAGCTCTCAAAAGGCTCCCGTCATAGACATTTCTGGATAGTTTTTAAAGCCTCATTCTTTGTAAGGTAATCTCTTTTTTTTGATTAATTAATTTATTTGAGAGAGAGAGGACGAGAGGGAGAGCAGGGGAGGGGCAGAGGGCGAGAGAGAATCTTAACCAGACTCCCGACTGAGCACAGAGCCCAATGTGGGGCTCGATCTCACAATCCTGAGATCACAACCTGAGCCGAAATCAAGAGTCGGACGCTCAACCCACTGAGCCACCCAGGCGCCTCTAAAGCCTCATTTTTTAAGAGTCAGAAGAAAGCATCGTCTGAATTGGGGCATTAGAGTAACTCGTGTGCAATGCTTGCTACAAGATGTATGTACAAGAAAATGGGAGCGTTTGGGCACCGCAGAGGGATTTCTCCTCCTTGCCGGTGCTGGGATGCCGCCCTGCCATCTTCTCTGACTCAGCACCTAGAAGGCACGATGGGAAGGGAGGACCATAAACAAGCCATGCATTATTAATAAGAGCCTTGGCATCAAAGCAGAATGATTTGGAAAACAGGAAAATGTCTGCAGAGTAAGAAAAAGAGTAGCAAGCAGCTTAAATCACTTTTGGCAGCATCATACCATTCAGAAATGTCCATTCCAAAGTCATTTCTCTTCTTAAGCAGTCTTTTCCTCTTTTAACTCTTAGTTCTAGCCCTAATTTGGGTCTCTTTATGTCCTTCCTACCTTAAATTCCAAATGGTTACTTAGACTCTGAGCGGATTTCTCTGTGTTAATTTGCTCCTGTCAGCTTAAAGGCTGTACGTGCGTCAGATCACAGCGAGAACAGGCTGCAAAGATACCGTTCTGCAGAAGCCCCAGGAGATACCACACACAGGCTGCAACAGTCCCTGTCGCCTAGAAATCAAGAATCTGTCCTCTCAACTCCAGGACAAGTGAACGGGGGACTTGAACTCCCCATTCACAGCAGGCAAGCGAATAAGGAAAGAATCCACATACTCTTAATACCATTTTCCACCATCAAATGATCAGGCAAGAATGAAGCTGGAAAGCCACCCAGTGATGGAGGGTAATGACCTGCGTACCACAGAGTTCACCTGCGTACCACAGAGTTCACTCCACGTCTCTGGCACTGTACCAGATTAGGAAAACTAATCCTAACTCTTAGACCAGTGGTTCTCAACCAGGGGTGATTTTGCTCCGCAGGGGACATGTTGCAATACCTGGACGCATTTTTGGTTGCCATAGCTCAGGGAGAGGGGTGCTACTGGATCTAGTGTGTAAAAGGCCAGGGATGCCGCTAGAATTCTACAGTGCACAGGACAGCCTCCAACAGCAAAGCATTAACCGGCCCGGACGTCACTAGTGCTGGGATTGAGAAACTCTGCATTTAACTTCTTTGTGTTAAAACTTCCTTTGAAGTTAACTGTTGATATCGTTACACAAAAAGCATAGCAGTATGTACAAATGAGTTTAAAATGGCGGTTCAGGGGCGCCTCGGTGGCACAGCGGTTAAGCGTCTGCCTTCGGCTCAGGGCGTGATCCCGGCGTTCTGGGATCGAGCCCCACGTCAGGCTCCTCCGCCGTGAGCCTGCTTCTTCCTCTCCCACTCCCCCTGCTTGTGTTCCCTCTCTCGCTGGCTGTCTCTCTCTCTGTCAAATAAATAAATAAAATCTTACAAAAAAAATAAATAAAATAAAATAAAATAAAATAAAATGGCTGTTCATTTTAGATTAATAAACAGGTATTTCTTTCAATTCCCTTTGAACTGAACGTGTCCTCTTTAATAAATGCAGCACAGACTAGTATCTTTTCTACAACATAAGGAACAAAACACATAAACAAGAATTATATAAAATAGCCTCTGCTTCTGACTATGACTGAGTAGCCTGCTGTAGATCAGGGATCCCTCAGAGAACTAGAAAAGCCAGATTTAAAAAAAAAAAAAAAAAGTATGAAGACTCTGGAGAGCTGCTGAGGCAACTAGGACTTCAGGGGACAAGCTCCTGGAAAAGGGTGAACCCCTCAGAAGCGAGCCAGCTTACTGCAATGGGTTTATTATGCAGGGCACTTGCCAATTATAGGTACCAAGAATAAGGCCGAGGGAGCAGGCGGTCTGGGCACAGGACTGAAGCCACTAAGAGGCAGAGAAACCAGCAAAACTTTGGCAATACCTCCTTGTCAGGAGAAACAAAAATAGAGATTTAATGGGCCAGAATCCTAGTGAAAAGAATTGAGCCAGTTTTCCCCTTAAGAGATTTTCAGAATCCCATAGCTGCAGAGGTTAGGAGGCTAAGACACCAAACAAAATCCTCAGAAGAGCACAGCAGAGTTCATCCACTCCCTGTGCTAAGGAGACAAAGACTGAAGTCCAGGACACGCTGTGGTGAACACCCCAGGTTCTCAGAACTCCCACAGGGCTACTCCCTAAGAGTACAGGCAAACCAGAGGTCAGTGGAGCCTTACCACAGCCACACCCTACCTTTGGTGGCTCACTCCCTAACAGTATGAATGGGATCAGTTCCCACCCTATTTGCCTGGCAAATGGACTAAGCCCACTCCAGAGAAGCATGAAATCATAGAGGTCTGCTGTAATTTTTTATACACAACATCCAGTTTTCAAGCAAAATTACCAAGCATGCCAAAAGACAGGACCAAATGACTGAACAGCAAAAGAAGAACCAGACAACAGGAAAGGATCCACAGTAATACGTTAATGTAATACATTAATACACTGTGTACCAGCGAGTCAAAATTTGCTTCATTTCTAAGATGCACTGTGAAGAAACTCCAAGAAAGCATGCCTTCTAAAATCTGTGTTTACCGATTAAAAAAAAAATAAGAGAATAAAAATGAGGAGAAAGTGGGGAATTTCATCTTGAAATTGGAAACTATAAAAACGTACCAAATAAACACTGCAGAACTAAGAAATACAGTAACTGAAATTAAGGAGTTAATAGATGGGTTTAACATTGGATTAGATACAGCAAAAAAGGAGAAGTAGTGAACTAGATGTCGGGGCAATGAAAAATACCCAGATTGAAGTCCAGAGAGAAGAACAGAAAAATACAGATTTGTATTGAGCATTAGCCTTAGAAAGTGTCTTGGCAAATAGTGTTTATGTGTCCATTGGATATTGTATGTGGAAATGAACATAGGCACTACCTCTCTGACAACTATACAGGGTTTATGTTACTTGGTTATTTCTGAACAGTAAGATAATCAGAACAATAATCTTGGGACTCAGTGAGAAAGACACTGAGAGATTCTTTCCTTTTTTTTTTTTTTAAGATTTATTTATTTGAGAGAGAGAGGACACACACGTGCAGAGTCGGGGGTGGGGTGGGGACAGAGAGAGACGGAGACAGAAACTCAAGCAGACTCTGTGCTGACCCCCTGAGCTCGGAGCGCAACACGGGGCGGGCTCAATCTCTGACCCTGAGATCAGACCTGAGCTGAAACCAAGAGTTGGACACTTAACTGACTATACTACCCAGGTGCCCCAATAGTAAAGATCAAGAATTCAACAATTCTTAGTTCTCTATCAGTCTCAAAGTTAAAATGATCAAGGCAGTGGTCAGATTCAAATGGTTCCATTTCTGCCCCATGGTGACAGAATCTTAGAGATACTAATTTACATTAGTTAAGCCAACATTTTACTATGAAAAGTTTCAAACATAAAGCAAAGTTGAAAGAATTTTACAGGGAAAACCCATATACCCACCATCCTGATTCTATTCTTAACTTTCTTATCACAAATATATCCATCTAGCCATCCATCCATTCATCTTATTTTTTCATACATTTCCAAGTAAATTGCAGAGATCAGTAAACTGCTCTCTAAATACTTCAGCATATCATTAGTAAGAGCTCAATATTTGCATAATTTTCCCCTTTGGATATAAAGTTTCATAAAATGAAAGTGTGCATTTGCTGAGTTTTGATAATGGCACGCCTGTGTAACCCAAATCCCTATCAAGATATGAAACACACCATCACTCCAAAAGTTTCCTCAGCCTCTTTGTGGTCAATCCCAACGCTCATTTCCCCCTCCCAGAGCAAGTGTCATTTCTAACCCACTCTTTTTCAGAAATGCATTTTGAACAATCTTCAAGTCTATGATGTGAGGAATCAATCTTAGAAAAGCAATGTTTGAAAAGATCACTTTAATTATGAAATATTAAATGAAAGCACATTTCTAAAGTTAAATTTATATACTTATATATGTAAAGCTGGGGAAAAGTGACATCTTTAAATTCCTATAATTCCTTTAAATTCCACCTTAAGTGATATTAATCCAACAATTAATTTGCTGCCAGTACCTTTTAATGTAATATTTAGCCCCAAAGAAGGCACTGATTGGTATGCCCAACATATGAATCCTTTACTTAACAACTATTCTTGCTTGCTGAAATTCTGTTTTTATTAATTCATGGGAGCATAAAATATTCTACAGAAGAATCCTCAGCCACGATTTCAATTTTATCCATAATTTACATTCCTTGAATACATGGATTTCCTTTCTGTGTATGACCAAACCGTATCTTTCTTGGCAAGAATGAACTATTCTCTCTGCTGTGAACTATAGTTACCTCGCTTTATCTGGCAACCGGTTAATTTAACATTAAATTAGCAGACTGCCTGAGCTCTGGTCCTAGAATATTATTTAACAACCGATAAGAGCTATAAGCGATCAAAACAGCGCTTGTTGAGTCAGGCAAAACTTCCTTGAGGATTAATTTATTATTTTAATTTCTGAGACTGCCTGCAGATGGGGAAATATGAGTCATTCTGATAAAAACAAAGGTGCAGCACTATCAGCCTGACTTAGACATTACTACTATATAAAACACATACCAAAGAATGTGCTTCTATGGCATGTGGTAAAGTCCACATTTTCAGAGAACTGAAAACCTGACACTTTGCCTCTAGATTATACTTCAACATTTGAAGTTAATATACAGGACCATACATAAAATATGAGCTCAATTATGTTTCTGAAAAATTACACACATACTAAAACAAAAACAAAAAACAAAACCCAAAATGTTAATAGTAAATTATCTTTGGGTTATGAGATTTTATGCAGTCTTTATTTTCTTTATGCTTGGCTGTATTTTCTAAATTTTATACTTACAGTGTATTACTTCTTTAATCCAAAATAAATACTAACTACTGGGGAAAAAAACCAAAATCCTAGCAGTAACTGACCTGTAATGATCCCCATCCCACTCTGATTATGGAGCTACAATGCCCTTCGTACCTGTTTTATCTCTGCTGCTCACCCCAAAGATGAATATAACCTGGTTTTCCCAACAGCAAAACATCCTTACATCCCACTTACCCCATGTCTATAAGGACAGCAGACAGTACTTGAACTGTTTTAAACCTATGCCCCCACAATCATGCTTTCTCACTATCTTCAGTATACTCTCATCTGCCGAGTTTTTTTTAACTTATTCACTGCAGTCTGCATTATAAAAACAATAGGTATGTTGAGTGTGCTTTTTCTATTTAAACACAAGCCTCTCTCTGCCTCACCCCCAACAACATCAACAAAAAAATCCTGGTATCATCCTATCATCATCATCATCTGATGCCAACTCTATGAAAATCCTTGGTTTAACAACTAGACTGGGAATGAGCTCTAGTCTTGGTACTGCCCGGAAGACTGAGTAAATCCTCCAGCATCTCTAAAATTCCATTTCCCCATCTGTAAAATACGGAGGTTGTTCCAGTAATCTTGAATATCCTCTCCCACTCTTTTATGTTGTAATTCTTCGAGCCTGCTCTATTCTGTATATGTAACCTAGTCCCCAAAACACATCTAAGATTATAATCTCCCAGAAGGCAGAATATCAATCACAGTAGCAGCTAACACTTACTGAGTATGCTGACTGCTGCCAGGAACCTCGCTAAGCACTTCGCTATGAGGTAGGAATTGTTCTCACCCCATGAGAAAGCTGAAGTAGGAACAGAATGCTTCAGTAATTTGCCCCAAATCACAAAACCCGCAAACTGAAGAGCTGGGACAGGAGCTCAGAACTGTGGCTCCAGAGCCCAAGGAAGTTTTTTATCTCCTATTTCGTGAAGGCATATTCCCTCTGTCCTGAACAAAACAGCAAACACAGTACATGTATAACCTGGGTGTTTCTAAAGGTCTGTAAAGTAAACGACTGACAGATGGGAAGTGTAAAGAGAGAGAAAGCGAGCTAGCTAGCTTTCTACACCTCTGTTTCAAGGAGTCTAGGGATCGAGTACAAATATCCTTAATATTCTCATGGTTATACATCATTAAGAACAAGCTTACTTTCCTCAGCCACTTTCCCAAAGCCTGGCTGACAGTCTGTTTATTCTCAGACATGATTAACTCAGCTCCATGGTTAGAGAGCAGTGCAAATGAGGTTAGGGTGCCAGTTCGACTCCAGGGCAGGCCTGCAGCTTTGCATAAAGGACAGCTCTTTGCATAAGGAGCAGCCCGGGGGAAGCTCCCCAGTCCCACAGGGCTGCCTCACAGAAGCCTGATACCAGTCACAAGGGAGAGCTGTCGTGAAGGGGGGTAGAGGCACAAAACAATTCACCTCTGCACCTGGAAAATAACTCAAAACCACATGACGGACACCCACTTTCAACACAATTAGCCACATCACTCCATTCAGAGAAATAACAAGACTGAGATGGGCTGAAAAACTGAGTCAACTTGAAGCTACTCTTCCTTATGGAACATGAGACAGCTTAAACATACTTTATGAAAGACCTTAATATTCACATTAGCTCCCAAACAGAAGTTAGAAAAGTTTTGATCCTTGTACTTCAAAGTGCCCTTTCTGTATGAGGAGTGGAATTGTGCCCAGATCACAGGAGAAATGGGTTTACTCAGCCTCCACACCGACCACTCCTGTGGGCCCATTCCAGGAATACCTAAGCCGGCAGTGTTTCCAGACAGCTAGCAGCAGCTAGTCTTCTTCCAACTATAACTTTCGAGAGCTTACGCTTCCTCTTCCTAAATCAAAAGGAAGCAAAAACTGTGACTAAAAAACTCAGTATCATCAAATTTATCCTAATCATACGGAGGCAGCATAGACATAGTCAAGAGCACAGGCTCTAGGAAAAAAAAGCAGGCTTGGATTCAAATTATAATCTAACCACTTACAAGTTATGTGACCTTGAAAGTATTATTTAACCCCTCCCAGGCTTGGCTTCCTCATCCGTAAAACAGCTGCATCTCACAGAGGTAGGGTGTTTAATCGGATAATACACACAAAAACACCTAGAGAAAAGTCTCAGCTAATGGAAGCAGCACCTGCTGCCACTGTCATGTTGGGACACAGGAAGACGGGCCACTGAGCCACAACGGGAGACACAGAAATGCAAACTTCTAACCAAGACAGTCACTTCTGGAAGCAGGCTTTCTCAGACACTACAGTCCCTATCTACGCCACAGGAAAGACTGAAGGGGGGAAAAAAGACTCATCAGAATTATGTGGGTTAAATGTTTCACTTTTCACCCTCTGGTTAGCTAAAAATGTGCAGCCTATAGGAAGAAATCAAGAATATCCTGTGTATCGAGAAACACAGAAAATAACCGAAAAAGAATTTCAGACAGGCATGGTGACTCTATTTTCAGAATGCAAAACTAGGTGACATGGCCCAGGCAATCCTCCCCCCCCAAAATGTGAATTTACTTATCAAAAGAAGTTTCTGGTCCCTTTCCCCTTTTCCAAAACAATGCAGTCCTAAAGCCATTAGGTGGGGCCAAGCTAGGGAGGTGTCTGTGCAGCAAGGTCCAGGGAAGACACAATGGGCCACAGAGGGATGCCTGCACACAGCAGGATGAGGGCTGCCTTGCATGCAGTGTCAGAACCAGGAAGGGTGAGGAGGGCATCCAGCAGGGAAGACGGGGATGCAGGGTGGGGTGCCACAGCCCAAGTAGGGGTGAGAGGAGTGTCTGCCTGGGGCGGAGGGGCAGCCTGGTCCAGGGTGTCAGAGCCCAAGTGGGGTGCGGAGGACACCCATGCTGGCAGATGGGCTGGTGAGGAGCTTAAGGGAGATGAGGAGAGAGAAAAGCCCCGCAAAGGGAATTGAACTGTTTCGCGTGAAAAGGATGTCCAAACAGAAATTGGGTTTAGCATCATTGTACACACAAGGGATTGATCAACTAAGTAAAAATATTAAGAAAAATGTGAGCTAGGATTCCGCTGCCAATGAATGAAGCTACAAATATGGAAAGGGAGAAAACCAGAATGAACCCTGAACTGTTAGATTCAAATTGCAGGTATTGATGTGAACTCCACAATTTCCCATTTATATACATGTAGAAATATAGATGTCAATGTGCGTTTATGTGTACACATACATATATATTCCACAGCTTTATACATGGAGGCAAGAAGCCTTAACACTCCAATAGCAACGAGTGCCCCGAGCATGCAGATTTTGTCTTCTAAATATCTATTCTCCACTAAAAAGACTCAGAGTTCTTTGGAGAAATAGCTGATTCTACGTCCGGGATAAGGAAGACCCAAAGTGCCTAGAACGTTGTTATTCCAGAAAGTAAAAAAGTGATTCTGAACTGAATTCTTTTTGAAATAAAAGACATTACTGGGGCAACTGGCAACACTCTGATGGGGGTTGAAGGATTAGATGACCATAAAGTACCAATGTTAATTTCTTCACTTTAATGGTTGGGTGGTCCTTTGCTGGAATATCCTTGTTTGTTAAAACACATAGTCTAGTATTTTGGGGTGATAGGAAATCATGTCACCAAATGGTTCAAGAAAAAGTCAACGTACTGTAATTGCACCTTTCCCTTAAGTTTGTGATTTCAAAACTTTTAAAAAATCATTTTTAAATAGCGTCACACATTTATCCAAATTACCTCACATTTAGTCTTATAGACAGTTCTGCTACCATGCTTATTTTGAAAATGCGCATTTGGGGGCGCCCGGGTGGCACAGCGGTTAAGCGTCTGCCTTCGGCTCAGGGCGTGATCCTGGCGTTATGGGATCGAGCCCCACATCAGGCTCCTCCGCTATGAGCCTGCTTCTTCCTCTCCCACTCCCCCTGCTTGTGTCCCTCTCTCGCTGGCTGTCTCTATCTCTGTCAAATAAATAAATAAAACCTTTAAAAAAAAAAAAAAGGAAATGCGCATTTGTTCCAAGACTCCTGATATATTTGACAACAAAGAGCAGAACTAGAATTTCACATTATGTGCAAATTTCACCCGCAAGGAACACCCAGAAAACTACACCCAGCTGTACACACACGTGCATGTACATAGCCCAGACGTCCGACAGCTACCTCACTTCACCAAACGGATGTCCTATACAAGTCTGACGTTACAACATTTGGTACTCTATCAGACAATCCTCCTTCCATCACTACACAGAAACTCACGAGTTGGCTGTCCTGATGCTCACATCCACGAGCAAACTTCTGGTCTTTTCAAAGTAAGCTACCCTATTTATGGTTTTTCTTAACCATTTAATAGGTGTAAATCTGTGCTCTGTTCCATTAGTTTCCTTTTTCACTAGATTCCTTTTTTTTCAAATGAGTCACTAATAAAGTTCTTAAGGGTTGTGTACCTAAACTCATTTTTTCCATAAATTCTATGGCTTTTATTCAACAATTTTGTGGAACATGCTGATTTTTAGGAATGCTTAAGTCATATTATAGCAGAACTAACTGTATTTAATATAACCACCTTTACAAAGAATAACTTGCATGACATCAATGGTGTCCCTATTCTGTACGTATTAGATATTACAAAAAAAAAGAAGTAGAAAAAGAAAATATGACTCTTGTTGCAACCTAAATTTCCAGCAACTCAGAAGCAAAGGAATATCCTCAATTTTCATTCTGTCTGATGGTTCCAGATGGGATCTTCCAAAGGACTAGAAAAGCCAGAAAGCATAGAGCAGGCCACACGGATTAACTACATATTTAATTCCTTTAACTACAGATTTAGAGGGCACACTATGTCACACAGCTACATTTGAGAACACAAGGGAAATAAAGACAGCAATGTGTATGTTTACTGTAGCCAGAGCAGCCCAACCAACCCCCTTTGTTTTGATCTGCTCCGACTTACCTTTGAGTAACTTTTCCGTTATTCCAAATTTTAGTTACTTCTGACAAACTAGAGTAAAAATACCAGACTGGAGAAAAATAATCACGAAGTACAAGATTTCTGAGAAAGCCTTTATCTCTACTTTGCTGAATCCAATCAAAGGAGGAACTAGATCAAATATTACCCTTTCACATTAAATTAGCCACACTGGTGTATGATTCCATGAAATTTTAAATTCTTCCACTTAATTTTACTAATAATATTTAGGAATGAGATTAAATCACCTTGACACCAAAGGGGCTACAATTTCCTATCAGGTTTTTCCCATATCAGTCAACAGAGCAAGTATGTTTTCTTTATAGCTTTCCTTTCAAGAATTCCCTTGCCAGAAATAATCTCCTAGCAAGACATTATGTTTAGTTATAGTGAGGGAAACACAGAACTAACCAGGAAAAGATGTTACAGCAGAGAAACTGCAAAAGGTTATTCTGCAAATAACTGCAAAATGGCATTGACTAAATTGCTACCACTCTTCTAAAATCAACTCTCTCAGACTAACAATTTCTAAGGTGCAAAATTTTCAAATATCTGAGTGTGTATAAAGATGAGAAGGAAACCAAGAAATGAAAACATTTGTGATGAAAAACATGATTATGAATAAATTATTGTAATTTTACCATTGTTAAAGTTGATTTAATAGTTAAATAATATTGTTCAACAGAATAAGGGTGGTAACATTTGTGAGATTCTAAGTAAACATAATTCATTCCATAATGTTCCTGATGACACAAACTTACATAAATAATCTACTGGTAAGTTTATTCAAATATCACAATGAAAAGAGTCAGCTTTCACACATACAATACAACCCAAGACTATAGCTTCAATCTATGCAGACTGTTTTACTATTTTAATGATAGAACTATTAAATTAACCGAATAATACTAAAATTAAATCAGTGGTGGTAATGTTTAATTTGTGGATCCTGGGGAATGTTACTAAACACAAACCACAAAAATCTATGCCAAAACAAGTCCTAAAAGAGGTATTTTTTCCACTTCCTTTGCAAGCTTTGTACTTGGCTTTGGTCAAAGCTGACACAAGTAGCTACAGAAATTGGCAATATATTCTCAAAAAAAAGGCCATGGAAACCAAAAGAACACAGGTGGTAGACACACTAGCAGTAATGGTATGTTCCCAAGGGCGCCCCAGGGCTTCAGCATCCTTAGTCACAGCACCTGCTCCTCAAACTCAGCAGAACCTTCCAGGTAAACCACAGCATGGAAAGATTTATCCTCCACAAACATGCTGACCCTCGTTCTTCTAGCTGTAACTTCTGAGGGTTCAAATGAAGAACGGGGTAACGGAAAAAATTAAATCCTCCGGAAACTTCGCTGCAATCAACTGCTTCTGCTCTGGTCTACTATGCACCCGTTTAGGGGAGCTGGTAACCCTAGCAGGAAGTTCCCACTTTCCCTTCCTGTCCCTACTCCAACTGAGCACTGTGATCAAGGGGCTGGGGAAGGGGGAGGAGACAGTGATCTGGTGAATACCTAACTAGTACCAAGACTTGCAAACAAGTGATGATCTCTCTCCTTTATCGTTGCAATAATCCTGCATTTATATACTGCTCATCTTCTGAACAAAAATGAAATCGAATTATCGAATTATCTAAAAGCTTTAGAAATCCGGTTAGTAATTAGCCTAAACCTATCCTCACGGTTTTTTGTGGTTTTTTTTCTTTTGGAAGGGGGTGTCTTTGGGCCCTTCCACCTTTATATTTTTCATAAATGCAAAGGTCACATCAAAAAATTACCTTTGTTTATGAGGATCCACTATACTATTCACTTTGCTTTTGTATAGGTTTGAAATTTTCTGTAATAAAATAAAATAAAATAATTAAGGAAAAAAATTATCTCAAACATAAAGCTAACCCAAAAAGTAGCTCTTACCTAAAGTTAATTTTCAATGGAGTTCAAATAAATCCAAATCTTCTAATTCACACAAATCTTAAGATTTCTTGATACTTAAAACCAGAATGAAAAAGCCAGACAAACCAAGTCAACAATGAAACAGACAATCAAGCCAACAGCAAAACATGTCACTTCCCCCTCTCTTCTCTCCTCTCTCTCTCACACACACACAGAGCACAATGGAAGATTCTAGTTGTCCCTTCCAGACAGAGCAACTGATGGGTGTTGGCCTAGCATTAATCAGCTCAAGCTTTTATTGAAAATATAATCTTAGTGATAGAGGCAAGGTCATTTCCACCTTCCATCCAGTAGCATGAAGCACAAGAGACTATTTATGAACAATAAGCTTACTTTCCATACCAACCACATGGACTTCCAATTTCAGAAAGTGTTTTATCTTCATCTCTCCCTGAATGAAGTAAAATATAAAACAATTTCTCAGGTCCTAGGCAAAAACTACCTCTCAAATTAAAGATTGGCAAGCATATTCACAGTATAAAGGTATAATTTTTACAAATTTGAAAACAAAGCCATTAACCTAAATACTTTTCTCATTAAAAATTTTAGAAACAATGTTCCCAGCAATATATGAGAATTATTGTAGCTGCCCCATCACAAATCAGGACTGACTGTTCTATGTTTATCCTCTTTTTCATCTAAATGTCAAGTTTAGGTACAAGACAAACCATTAATAAATTTATCTGTGACTTCCAATTTCAAAGCATTATCATACACATAGTATGTACGATACAAAGCGCTTAGAAGGGTTAAAATCCTTGTTGAATACAAAACAGGCAAAACTTAAAACTCCTACTTGTCATCTGCCTGCAAACCAGGCCCCCACATAACCAAACATCTGACTGCGCTGGACATAATTAATCTAAAACTACGCTATGAATCATATTTTCAATTACAGCGAACATATTTACAAATCCATTGTGTTTTTATTTGATCCTTTTAGTTCCTCGCCTTGAAATCTTAATGGTTAGCACAGAAACCCTTAACATACCCAAATGAGCAGAGAACTGGCTGGTTGTACTTTTTCAGCACCTGAGATCTGTCCACCTCTGCTTCACTTCCCTGACTTAAGTAAATATTGACTGAGCACCTACTGTGTGCCAAAACAGTGTTCTAGGCAGGAATACAACAATGATCAATAAAGAGAAGTCCCACTCATTAAACACTGAATTAGAGGTCCGAGGATGGGCAGGAGCATAGGAGTTAGCCAGTGAAAAGGAAAAGGAAAGAGCGCAGTCCGTGCTGGAGGGACAGGAGAAGAGTGGCATAAATGAAGCTGGAGAAGGAGGTTGAAGCCAGATCACGGAAGGCCTTACAAGTTACAACAAGGAGTCTGAACTCTATCCCAAGAGTAATGAAAAGTCACTGAAGAACAGGAGACAAATTCATCATGTCTGACAAATGCCTCCTGGGCTCCTACTCAGTACCAGACTTGTATTCTAAAACCAACACTCTTCAAGGTAGAACGGAAGAGGCCTTGGCATGTAAATGGGTGCCTCCTCCATTGGTCCAGAGAGCACTGGTGTTATAAAGAAACTTCAGGGGCGCCTGGGTGGCACAGTGGTTAAGCGTCTGCCTTAGGCTCAGGGCGTGATCCCGGCGTTATGGGATCAAGCCCCACATCAGGCTCCTCCACTATGAGCCTGCTTCTTCCTCTCCTACTCCCCCTGCTTGTGTTCCCTCTCTCACTGGCTGTTTCTATCTCTGTCGAATAAATAAATAAAATTAAAAAAAAAAAGATGAGCCTGCTTCTTCCTCTCCTACTCCCCCTGCTTGTGTTCCCTCTCTCGCTGGCTGTTTCTATCTCTGTCGAATAAATAAATAAAATTAAAAAAAAAAGGAAACTTCAGGTCACTGCTTACCACCATCACCATGACTCCATTCAGGAAATAAACAGCAGACACATTCCTTGCAAATATGACCACCACCAAAAACAGGCACAATCAATGAATCAATGGGGTAGGAAATTAAATGTGTTTTCAAGAATTTCTTAAAAGCTTTTTTGCTGTCTTAAATACCAACAGTTAAATTATATTCACTATTATTTCTAGCAATTACTGAATGTTAACACCAACTGAACAGCAGTTGAACTGATTCAACTGACCTTCAATTAAACACACCCATCCAGGAGTATAAAATCACTCAAAACTGAAAATTTCTTACTATGAGGAAGCTGTACTCCCTAGCTGAATACTTAAAATGTAAACAGAGCTATAGTGCCTGCTTCATTCATGACTGAACCCCCAACCCCAGCACACCGTAGGAGTGCAATACATAGAGACTAAGTTAACGAAATTAGCTCTAATAGCCAAATCAGGCAAATGAAGAGCCAAGTTTATATATTTTTTCTTTTATCACAGGTCTCAGAACATAAACATTTTCTAAGTACCCACCTGTTTTCAATCGCTACCATTATCACTCACATTTAGATAAATACATTTGCAATCCAGCTGGTACCCAGGACAAAAAAATAAAATTGCTATATTTTACCTTGAATTATATATAGGAGTTCAGCAGGTTTTACAAAATTAGATCTTTCTATACTCCTCATTCTTTAGCACTCGGCTCATTATCTGACACTGTTACTTATGAAGGAAACAGGGGGGTGGAAAATCCTGTGTTTGCATCACACACTTCCCAGTCACGCAGGGCCTGTCCTGGCAGCCTGTTCCTCACCTCCACCTGCCACCCTGTGCCTGTGCCGCTGACTGGGAGCATGGGGAAACAACGCTCTGGTGAATAAGGAATTACCAAATTTCACCGAATCAGAAGACAAAAAACAAACAAACAGAAGCCCACGCTTGATACAAAACTGAAAGTCATGCTTCCATGTCTACATTCTAAATAACAAAATACAAAAGGTGCTGGTTAATGGAGATTTGGGGTAAAAAAAAAAAAAAGCCAAGTAAAACTTCTCCCTATCTTAAAAGCCCCTTTCATTTCTGTATGGAAAATAACTGAGTCCAGTGTTTCATTAACTATGTTCACCAATCTTTAGTATTTTCCACATTTCTCTTCCATAGCATATATTTAATCAACAAACTGTATTGTCCCTAACACCAAAAATTTGGTGTCTCAACATCTAGCCTTGCCTTACATGGGCTTTCAGAGAACTGCAACTAGAAGCAGGAAACATTTAAGTTATATCTCAGTCCTATTAAACAAAATAATTAACAAACAAAAAACATCAAATAAGATATGGACAGTCCCGCTTCCTTCGGAAAAAGTCCTAAGACCCTTCTAAAGATTTGAAATAGTTAACACAAGCCACAGAGCATGTAAAGTGTGACAAAAAGAGTAACCATTTTAAAGATTTTCTTTATTTGAGAGAGAGAGGGCACAAGCAGGGGGAGGAGCAGACGGTGAGAACCTCAGGTGGACCTCACACAGACCCCCAACTCGGGGCTCAATCTCACAACCCTGAGATCACTTCCTGAGCCGAAAACAAGAGTAGGAGGCTTAACCAACTGAGCCACCGAGGCGCCCCAAAGAGTAACCATTTTAAAGAGTCAGAAATCAAGCAACCAGCATCAAACTCAAAGAGGTTAAGAGCAAGATAAACCAAAAACCCTTAACTCCTGCTTCCTCAATAACCACATCAGTAGTAGGTGGTGCAGGAAATGCCTTTTGGTAACTTAAAGCATTTAGAAGTGCCTATCAGACCTTCACAGGCAGAAGAAGTAATGGGCACGCTGCAGGGAGCAAAAGTTAAGTGATACTTAGAGAGTTGTACATTTTTTAAAGTACAAAGAAAAGAAAAAGAGAGATAAAGAACCTCATTAAAATTAAAAACTTTCATACATCAAAGGACACTACTGAGAGAGTGAAAAGACAACCCACAGAACAGGAGGAGATATGTGCAAACCATATATCTGATAATGGTTTAATATTCAGAAAATATAGAGAGCTTCTCACAACTCAATGACAATCCAATTTAAAAAATGGGCGAAGGACCAGAACAGACATTTCTCCAAACAAGATACACAAATGGCCAATAAACACATGAAAAGATGCTGATCATTTGTCATTAACCAAATGCAAAGCAAAACCACAAAAAGCTATCATTTCATACCTACTAAGATGCCTGTGCTTTAAAAACAAAACAAAAGAAAAACAAAAACAAAAAAAGGTAAAATAAGTGTTGGCCAGGATGTGGGAAACTGGAACCCACATCCACTACTGGTGGGAATGTAAAACGGTGTGCGGCCACTGTGGAAAAGTCAAGCAGTTCCTCAAAAAATTTAACTAGAACTACCATATTACCCAGCAATTCCAATCCTAAATATATACCCAAAAGAACGAAAAAACAGAGACTCAAAACAGATACTTGTACACCGGAAGTTCAGAGCGGAAATTACTCACATACCCAAAAGGTGGAAACAATTCAAGTGCTCATCAACAGACGAATAAACAAAATGTAGTGGCAGACACATACAATGGAATAGTACGCAGCCATAAAAAGACCTAAGTTCTGAAACATGCTATCACACCAATAAGCCTTGAAAACACCATGTGAAGTGAAATAAGCCTGATACAAAAGGACAATAAGATGATTCCACTTATGTGAAGCACCTAGAAAAGGCAAAATCATATTGACAGAAATTAGATCAGATGGTAACAGGGGCTGAGGAAAGGGGGGATGAGGAATTATTGCTTAATGGGAACAGAGTTTCTGCTTGGGGTGATGAAATTTTTGGAAACAGCGGTGATGGTTGCATAACATTGAGAATGTAATTAAAGCCACAGAATTACACATTTAGATTACCAAAATACATAGCAAAGGTCATGTTATATGTATTTACCCCAAAGAAACAGCAAGGAAAACAAGTCCAAAGTAGTGTGGGGCAAAACGAATTTAACGTCACTTCAAAATCAGGATGACAAGAAGCAGCGATCCTTCCCCCAGAGTAAATGCAATCCTAACGATGAAGAGGCTGGTTGACCCAGACAATAGTTATCTTCATTCATTTCACTAAATGTTTAAGTGCGTACAATGTGCTAGGCACTCTCATAGGCACAAGCAAATCACAATCCAGAAAACTTTCCTATCACTACTCTATAGGTTATGAGTATATGGATAAGTGAGTTTTTCTTAACAAGTTAAAAGATTAAATGCTTTTATTTAAAGTACACAGTTTCACAATAAGTACATCAAAAATCCTAAAGCCAGTCTACTACCATCTTTGGTCCACATGGTTTAACTTCCTTAAGTTGCTCATTTGTCATTTTCTAAACTGGAATAAAGGATTTTTTTTTTTTTAAATACCAAACATGACCACAGCGCAGCAATTAGGAAAGTACTATTTTCTGACCTTCACAAGACAATGGTCTACCAATCAGAAAATACAGGGGCGCCTGGGTGGCTCAGTCGGCTGGGCATCCGACTCTTGGCTTCGGCCCAGGTCATGATCTCAGGGTCATGGGATCAAGCCCCTGCATCAGGCTTGATGCTCAGCGGGCTGTCAGTTTGAGATTCTCTCTCTCCCTCTCCTTCTGCCCCTCCTCCAGCACACACTCTCACTCTCTCTCAAATACATAAACAAAATATTTTTTTAAATAAAAGAAAATGCATACATCACAAGCCTGAGTATAATTTAGGCATGGTGCCTAAAAGCAGAACTCCTCAAAATGGGATAATTAGCAGTTTTCCGCAGAAAAAAATACTCCTGTTTTCCCATCTTTCCGAGTGCATGATTGTTCAACAGTAAGAACTGAGCAAAAGGTTTAAATGTCTATTAATCATAGCTTAAGGACCACCTGGAGGGTGAAGAAAACAGTTCCCTCTTTATATCTGTAAGTTTTACAGCTCTTTAATAAAAATAATAAACAGTCGTGCTCATTAGCATAGTCTAGATTAATTTAAGTTTTAAAACACAACACCGAGGTTCCCGACAATCCACGCCTGCCTGTACCTGGAGCTCCACAGCATTTTTATCCCCATAATTAGGTCACGAATCGCCTCAGAGAACTGTTCATAATTGATGACAGTAACTAAGGTAACTCAGAAACAATGACCAGGTTCCCTTCTAGTCGCTGCAAAGTACATGGGTATCTGTAACCTGGGAAGGAGGAGGAACAATACCTAGAGTCCAGTAATTGCTTACTCAAACTAATGAAAGGAGGGGGGACGGGGCACTGGAGAAGACAGTACTTTAAATGATCCAGTGGGACTCCTGTGCCTGGGAAAACACTGCATTCAGGGGATCAGCAGGAGGCATGAGTGTTCTTCAGGATAAAGCCACAATATAAAAAACAATTTACTGGGTCAAAATGTAATATTCATTTTCACTTAACATCCAATTACGTAGAGGACGGAGGATGGGGCAGGAGCTAATGAGTCCAGCGCTCGCTCTCATGCTTAAAAGCAAAAGTGTGAAACTAGGGAAAGAAGCGATTTAGCAGATTAAAACTTAAAAGAAAAAAAAATTTCCCCAAAAAAAAAAAAAAAAAAAAAAAAAAAAAAGGTGGGAGGGGAAGGGGAGGGGATGGTCTTAATATCCTGAAGATATTCCCATAAAATTCTTTTTATTTTTTTCCCTTGACCAAGACAACATTATTTATTTGTTTGTTTGTTTGTTTTTGTCATAGTGATTTCAAACATAGACTTCAGTGCACAAATTCTTTTTAGGGCAAGTGCCTGAAAACAACAGACTGCACAGTGTGAACCTCTCCATCACCCCAACGGGTGAAACCGGGCCGTGTGCCTACTCACGCCAACACTTCACCACTCCAGCAGCGCAGCGCTGCACCAAAGGTGGGAAACCAAGTGAGGGGGAATCTGTATTTTAAAAAATGGAGTGCTTTTACTTGACATAAGTTGTCATTCCTTCTTCCACTTCAAGGTTCAACCACACTTGCTTAGATTCACGTAACCTCAGATCTGAAAGGGATCCTAGAACGTGTACTATCATCCATGTCCCCCGTTTACAGAGGAGAAAAACTGAGGGAACACTTCATAGCTAGTTATTGCTAAAGTCGGACTGGAGCCCACTCCCAGGTCTGTGCCGCACTAGCATGAGACCGGAGAGGACATCTCCCATTTATTTACAACTAGTCATTGCAACATGGAGTTTGGTGCCAAGTTCTGTCTGTGTAAGCCCTTTTACATGTCTACTCTACTTAATTCTCACAACAACCGTGTGGAAGATAGTATCTTCTACTTGGTAGGTAAGAAAATTGGAAATAATTTGCCCGAGGGACCTGGCTGCCTCAGTTGGTAGAGCAGGTGACTCTTAATCTCAGGGTGGTGAGTTCTAGCCCCACAATGCGTGTAGAGCCTACTTAAAAACAAATAAATATTAAAAAAAAAAAATCTGCCCATTCGGTGGGTTGATTCAAACCTAGGTCCGACTGATTTCAAAGCTAATGTTCACTGCTCTCCTACAGTCCTTACAATGGCTCCAGGGTCTTACACGGTCTGAGCCCTCCCACCTTTCTGAATTCATCTACCATTCTTTGGTCACTGGAAAAAATCCAGTCAACCTTCACTCAAACTCATCCTTGCCTCTGGGCTTTTACATGTGCTGGGCGCCCCCCTTCAACCTACCCTGCCCACCACCCCAAAACCTGTGAGTGAACCATTCCATGCCTTCAAGGCAAGTATTACCTCTTCAACAAGGCTTTCCCTAACCACTCAATCTAAAACAGATACTCAGTCGCTACCACTATCTGAAGTTATCCTCTGTATTGGCTGTGCCCCCATTAGGTTAAAAGCACCAAAAGGGCAAAAACGTCTGCTGAAATGAAAGCCACCATGACGGCAGAAACGCTCTGCCTTATTCATTTCTACCCTGCTCAGTACCCAAGAGTGTCAGACGAGCGGAGGCACTCCAAAGAACTACTGGTTGAATAAAGGAATGAATGCCTGTCTGAACTCCCGTCTCATTAAGAACGGATATCATATAATGTAGCAACTTACTACAAACTATCTTCTATTTTTCCCTAGTTGTTTCTTGTGATCAATCTTGTCTTTTCAACCACATTGTGTGTGCCTCAGGGATATCTTATCATTCTCAACTCTGGGCGAGTTTATGACCCAACGTGGGCTTATAGGATCATCTATAAAACGAAAGCAGTCAGAAGCCTAGAATTCAAATATCTCCCATAGCTGGTAATATAACAGGCAGACACTCAAATACTAATTATTGACCCATAGATCTCAAATTCATTTTCTCACAACTTTCTACAGAAATATACCTATGGTGCAAAGGCAGGCCCACATTTACTGAGCTAGTATTATTAGAAACGTAAAGAACAATGGCCCTTATGCTAGTAGTATGCAGGCCTGCCTCTCCTCTCAAGACCTCTCCATTAACATTTTTCAGGCCACGCCCAATCTGTTTGCTTCTGATTCTCCTTTATCTTGACCAGTGTTAACCTCCAGTTTTCTCTATTTCTTTGACAGGTCTCAGCAGCATCACATTCCTTATTTCTCACTTGCTCAAGTTCTGTTTGCTTTATATGGTTGGATGTGTCCAAAGCTCTTCCGTGATCAAAAAAGCTGCAGAATTAGGGAAGTCAACAGCTTTTTGGCTTCTATAGCTTTGGAATTTCTACTCTTCTTTAGAGTTCTAAAGAGTCACAGCGACACAGCGATCCTTCTTCCTGGTAATTTAATATATGCTGCTCCCACTGGCCTGTCAAGCTGGGGTGGGGGGGGAGAAATGGCAGAATTAGAGCAGAATCATCTACTGGCTACACTACTGATGGCCTGGAACAGTAACTGATACTGTTTGAACACTGCTTTTAAAGATTGCCCAAGATTAGCATATTTTCACTGTTAAAGACATTTCGACTCCAAACCTAGACATTCTTTCCAACATAGCAAAATTCTGCAGGGAAGACATAAAGCATCACTGAAGTCCCGGTCAAAAGTGTGCTGTTTGGTTTTTAAACTTCAACCTGTTCCTTAAATATGGTTTCCTTCTAAGAAGAATGACACAACTCAGGAAATATTTGAGTGAACGAGTGCTCACGAGCACGTGGGAGGTGGGGGTCTTTAACAGGATGAGGTTTTTTGCTTTTTTACAATAAAATAACACACATTCCACCACATGTATAACCTTCCACAAAAGCTCAAGAACTGTGTGCACTGAGGCATTCAGGGGGCATTTTCATATGAGGAAAAAAAGAAGAGGCCGTTCTCATACTAAACTGTGGAGAATCTGAAATTTCCCTATGGTTATTAGAAAAAGCTGCATTTGGAGGTGCCTGGGTGGCTCAGTTGGTTAAGTGTCTGCCTTCAGCTGGGGTCATGTCCCAGGGCCCTGGGACAGAGCCCTGCATCAGGCTCCCTGCTCAGCAGGGAGCCTGCTTCTCCCTCTCCTCCCTGCTTGTGCTCTTCCTGACTGTCTCTGTCCCTCTCAAATAAATAAAGTCTTAAAAAAAAAAAAAAAGAGAAGAAAAAGTTGCATTTGATTACATAAAACATGTATCTTATCTAAAATCTTAGGTCCAATATTTACACAGAACGTGAATGAATTATCAACTTTCTGTATGTTAAAATATCTCATTAAAAGTTTGGTTAAGGGACACCTGGGTGGCTTAGTTGGTTAAGCATCTGCTCTGAGATCGAGCCCCACATCAGGCTCCCTGCTCAGTGGATAGCCTGCTCTCCCTTTCCCTCTGCCCTCTGCACCCCCGCCCTTGCCATGCGCTCTTGCTCTCTCTCTCAAATAAATAAAATCTTTAAAAAAGAAGTTTGGGGGGCGCCTGGGTGGCACAGCAGTTAAGCGTCTGCCTTCGGCTCAGGGCGTGATCCCGGCGTTATGGGATCGAGCCCCACATCAGGCTCCTCCACTATGAGCCTGCTTCTTCCTCTCCCACTCCCCCTGCTTGTGTTCCGTCTCTCGCTGGCTGTCTCTATCTCTGTCAAATAAATAAATAAAATCTTTAAAAAAAAATAATAAAATAAAATAAAAAAGAAGTTTGGTTAAGATGCAGGATGCAGTTCTAGTTTTTCAAAGAGCTTTGGGTTTTTGCCAAAGATCAGATAATCAAGTGACTTGCTCAAGGTCATTTGGTCAAAGCAGGTGGGATGAAAATTACTGGTTCCTGCCTTCCAAAAGCCAGCCATAAATCAAAATTTTCTTGGAACTAAGCAGACCAAAAGGGAAAAATCGTTCCCTATTTCCTTTCCTCAATAATCAAAGGGCAAAAGAAAACTCAGTTTAAGTAGGAGAACTTCAATTAATAAAGTTTCATCAATACATAGACTACTACCTCTAACCATGCCCAGGCACCTCTCTCAAAATCGGTAACTGTTTTACCAATTTGCAAAGGTCAGTGACCTCTCTACAACCTTCCCATCTGAGGGCACCATAAACTTACTAAGATGTTTTCCGATCAGCACTTCACACGTGTATCTATAAATAGTTGACTTATCTTCTAAAAGACCTCGTCAGATGGGAATATGGATGTACTCTGAGCTGTTAGTTTTTTTTTTTTTTTAAGTTAAAGCGTCATAAATAAGCTCAAAGTTTTCTTCAGAACTCTGAAAGGAATAGGGATATTTCACCAGGACAGGTGAAACAGCGATGGAGTAAATGAGAATCAGTCAGGCTGTGGCTGGGAAAGGGGGAGGAAAGAGAGAGAGAGGCATCTTCATCACCACACCAGCTTCCTCTTCCACCAAATCCACCATCTCCATCACTTTTTCTTTCTTTTTCTTTTTTTTTTTAAGTGGGTGTGGAGCCCAATGCAGGGCTTGAACTCACCACCCTGAGATCAAGCCCTGAACCGAGCTCGAGAGTCGGATGCTTAACTGACTGAGCCACCCCCACATCACATTTCTGCCCCACCCTTTCCATTTCTACTTTCAAACTGCTGATATAAGACACTACTTTTGAATGAACAAAAAAAAGGTAATGGCCAGTGAAGCCCATACTTTGAAATCACTAAGTGGATTGGGATAGGGATTTAAAGTTAGCTGAGAGCACTCTGTATTTGTTACAAACACACTACAGTCATATTTAGTTAACACTCCTCGCATCCAATTTTCTAAGTCAAATGGCACCATTAGCCCCATTTCGGATGACCCTCAAGTCCAGGAGAATTTCCCTCTGCTCTCAGACTACAGGTCACCAATATTAAGAGCTGGCATTAGATCTGAAAAATATTAAGTTAATGGGTAGGCTGACATTGAGGCTGAATTATATCCTATATGAACAACTTTAAAACATTTATAACTAACATGATTTTTCTCTTATCTCAAATTCAATTCAAGTCTACCTAGTTCTGAATACAGTTGTAACACACCCTTTGGACTGATTTCTCTTTAGGCCCTTGGGCAAAACATGGTCACAAGATAATACAAAGCAAATCAAAAGCAGGACTGGAAAAAATTAAACCCGGAAGGAAATGTAAGTCTAACACTTTCCATTATGCCAGAAGTCAGAATTGTCATTATTTGGAAATGAATTGAGTTGAGCTACTATCACACTGCCACTACACAACTGCTTTTGACCTGCAAAAATGGAAATTTCATATGGTTCAAACTAATATTATTTTCTAAGCTCATTTTAATAACTGTCTCAAATTAAGGTCTTCACAGCCCAAGGCCCATAAAACCTTATATTTCTCTAGACTGCCTTAACCTTTGGAAAGATTTGCCACCCCACTGTCCAAAACTGGTCATTTGAAAAATTAAGTCTAACAGCAAGAAAGCCAAGATAAGAAAGAAAGAAAGAAAGAAAGAAAGAAAGAAAGAAAGAAAGAAAGAAAGAAAGAAAGAAAGAAAAAGAAAGAAGGAAAGAAAGAAAAATAAAGAAAGAAAACGCTCAATGTAACTGTGCTTGCAGGAACCCTAAAGCCATTCCACACCTTTTTTATGGCTCACCTTTTCCACTCACAGAATTTGAATCCTAAGTAGATCTGCCCTTTAGAAGACTTCCATTTAAGGAGAAACTAGTGAAAATTTAAGCGTTTTGCATCTTTTTCACTTATCAGTGATACAAGAATCTAAGCACAGTAGATGCCCATCACTTTACACTGGGGTTCCACTGACCTAAAAATCTATCCTTGAGGAATTTTAACTAAGTTGATAAGTTTCATCACTGCTGGAGAATCTGGCTTCTAACCTTTCTAATCTGAAGGGTGATCACATGCCAGGGGGATTATTCTGACATTTGGATATGGCTGATTTATGTACAAACAAGAGAAATAACCCTGATCACTGAAAGTGGTTATTGCTCCAAGACTGCATCTAGGTCCAAATCTATCATTTCACACCTATTGTTATTAAGTCTGATATCCAATATGGTAATGACCTCTTTTCTCAATTAGTTTCACTAATTACACACCTGTTCTTATTCTGCCAAAATTCCTATCTCCTCATCTGATCCATCAGGCCACACACTGTACTCTCCTAGAGGGATGCTTTTTCCTTAGATACTTCATAAACTGTTAGGACAATCTGATGTTGTCTGTTCTACCTTCCCAGATCTAGTTTATAGTACAAATCATCAAGATTCACCACCAAGTGAAATATGCTCTTACAAAAAAAAAAAAATCAGGAGAGAATCTCCTGCTCTATCTGGAAATTTCTCTATTCAGCTAGTTCAGTGTTGACAGGTCAACAGAGAATGGCACTAGTCATTACTACAATCCTAAAGGGCATTCCCCTATAGTTAAACCATCAACCCTTTTCTAACACCCAAATGACCCAGACTTTTTATAGCAGAATTTACTCTCCTTGCCCCAGCTCCAACAGCATCTTCTGGTCATTTTTCACCCTGAACTGAAGTTTTCTCTAGAGCCCATGGTGATGACATGTCAGGCAAATACATTCTTTAAACCTTCCATCTACTCCCTTCTTTCTCAAAAGTTACATATAACAACTGCTTAAAAAAAAAAAAAAAACTCCCATGCGTCATAAGTGCTTTAAAAGGGAATTTATGTACTTCCTTAAAACCCTATGAGGTTAGGATTAGTATTCCCATTTTACAGAGGAGAAAAGCTGAGGCTTAGTCACTTGCCCAAGGTCATAAGGGGCAGGGATCTGAATCCAAGTCTGACCTCAGTGTCCTCTGACCTTAACCCTCATGCTGTATTTCCTTCCAATCTCTTTCTTCATGTCCTAAATGCTGCTCAGTGGTCTTACAAAGTCTACGGGCAGTGTTCAGTTTCCCCAGAAACTGTCTTGCCTTTAAAGGACATGCCTTTGAGAAGAATGAGTACCCATTCCATTTTTTCTCCATGCTCCTCCTTCCCACCTGGCACCATTTCCCCAAGGCTCTTATCACAAATCCTCCTCTAGGGCCAATTTACATGTCCTCTCGGTCCCTGAGCAGGAACCACAGGATACTAAAGGGCCACCTTCTACCTCAAGACTAGGAGAGGGCAGCAGTGAAAGCGTTGAAAGGTCCAGACAGCACCCTTTCCCCAAGTCTTCATTCAAGGAGGAAACTGTGGCCGAGGACCGGAGGGGGTGGGGGGGTAGAATTTGGGGAAGGAAAAGAGGTACCGGGACGGAGGTAACAACAAGGGTGTGCCCTTGGGGGAGGGGGAGGCGCCGTGGGACGCTCAGTGGTTAGTAGATTGAATGGGGGGTGGACCTCCATAAGGGGGGAGGTCACCCGGTGAGGAAAGGGGCCACTAGGAGGAGGAGAATGTGTATGCTGGGGAGAACCTGGAGGTGGATGTAACAGGAAAGTGGAGGGAAGAAAGGGTAGGGAGGGGGAGCAGGAAACGGTAAACTCAACCGGGAGGAAAGAGGGGAAGGATGGATGCGAACCGGGGAGGTGGGGCGCCTCGAGACCCAAGCCCCTGGGCTCGAAGAGGAGAGGCAGGCAGGCCGAGGGGGTTCGGGGTCCGCGGAATGCTGGGAACCGGGGCCTCGGGAGACCCCGGGGGAGGAGGAGCGGGAGTTCTCGAGCCGAACAGCGGGAAGGGGGGCTCGAGGGAGGCAAGGGCGGGAAAGGGGGCGTCCCGGCACGGGAGTGGGGGTGGAGGTATCCCGTGGGTTCCCCAGGGGATGGGGTTAGGAGGGCCGGGGTGCGTGGGAGGCTGGCGGGGGGTGTGGGTTTCGGGGCCCGTCGGGGTGCAGAGGGCGGGAATGTCCTGGCGTCCCCCGAGGCCCGGGCGTGGGGTCTCCCGAGGGTTGGGGCCAGGGTCCCCGCAGTCTTCAGAAAGCCAGGCTCGGGGTGGCCTCGGGCCGGGGTCGTCTGAGGGCCGGAGTCCCGTCAGGGTGGGGAGGGGGGGTTCCCGGGATCCCCCCCGAGGCCGGAGCGGTAGCCCCTCA
>NC_048230.1:56714726-56734521 GCF_002007445.2 Ailuropoda melanoleuca | reverse complement strand
ACCCCCGCCCCGAATTACTTAAAAGTAAGTTGCTGCCTCACTAGTGGTACTTCATGTGGAAATCCTTCAGCAAAAATCCTAAGAAACATTACATTCTGCTACATAACCACAATAATAATATCATACCTAAGAAAATGAATGCTCACACTGTAATAGGCTGTAATAGCCAGTGCATTCCCAAATTTCCCCAATAGCTTAAAGGATGTCTTTTATAGCCGTTTTTCTCAACAGTATCAAATCGAGGCTTATACATGGCACTTGGAATTATTTCCATAGTATTTTTTACCTACAACAGCATCTGTATCTTTTTTTTTCATCATTTCTCCCAACATTTTATTTAAAACATTTTTAAACCCTGTAGGGAAGTTAAGAGAATGATACAGTGAACAGCTGTATACTACCCCGAATGTTTTGTTTAACTGAACCAGCACTGATCAAGTGGATGTCCACGTGGGGGGAAAAAAGACTCTTCACTCCTACCTTACACTACCCACAAAATCAATTCAAGATGGATTGTAAATCTAAACGTGAACTATCACAAAAAAGCTTTCAGATGAAAACAAAGGAGAATGTCTTCATGTGCTCGGGGTGGGCAGAGCTTTGTCAGAGGACCCAAACACCAAACAGAGGGGGAAATTTTGATAAAATGGGCTGCCTTAAATGAGAATTTCTCTTCATCGAAAGACACCTGTAAGGAAAATGACAGGCAGCACAGTAAAAAAAAAAAAAAAGAAAAAAGAAAGAAAGAAAGAAAGAAATAGAAATACATAGCTTATAAAGAACTCAGAATTTTTTAAAAACCCACCAATTTACAGAGACAAGACTGATACCTAAATAAGGAAGAAAAAAAAAAAAGACTTGACCAGGCATTTCATAAAAGAAGGTATCTAAATGGCCAATAAGCATATGAAAAGGTGCTTAAGTCTTCTGAAAAATGCAAAGGAAAACCACACCTCGATACCATGTGTGGGCTGCTGGTTCTGCGGAAAAGAGGGAGAGCCCGCAGCCAAGGCTCGAGGGAGTCCAGCTTGGGACACAGAGTAGTAGGAAAGTGTGACACACAGAGAGGCAGGAGGCAAAGCCAGGAGGCTGAATGCTCTGGAAACCAAAGGAAAAGGTGCCTCTGTCCTTGTGAGTAGGCTGACCCGGCTTTGAATGCCTCTTTTGGAATCCAGCACTCTGTCATTCCCCATCTGTAAAATGGCACTCCTAGGACTGACTTCCTCAGCGTGTGGGGGGCAAGGGGGAGTGTGGAATTTTCTCCGGGACTCGTGCACTTCTGCCCATGCTGAGGCGGGGAGCAAGAGGTTCTGGCCTGTCTGGAGGACACAAAATGGGCTTCAGTTAGGAAGGGGGTGGTAGAGATGCAGATGGCCTCCACAATTGGATTCCCTCACCATTCACCCCCACCCAAGCCCAGGCAGGCAAGAAATTCTGCTGTAGAGACAGAGAAGTCTTCCTACATCTGGACTAGGTACTGATGGCCAATCTCTACTCCTGTCCCATCTGAAATAACACGGTATTGAAGAAGATTGGGGCTTTGGGGTTTTTTTTTCAACCCTTTTGTCTCTTGTTAGGCTTCCAACTCTCAAACATGCTTCCATTCATTCATCCTTCATTTACTATTCAGCCCCTCAGTCAAAGGAGCTCACTGCATTCTGACCTCTGCTCAGATGGTACTTCCTCGAAGAGACCTTTCCTCTAATATATCTTTCTCTACCCCCCTCCCCAAACTCTCTCTCCCCTTACCTGGCTTTTTTCTTTTTTTCTTTTTTTTTAATCTTCATAGTACTTTTCATCCCTGACATATTATACCTGTATGTGTTTCTTTGTTTTCTATCTCCCGTATCAGAATATAAGCTCTATGATATCGGGGATTTTGTTTCATTTTCTGTCGTATCCTTGCATCTAGCACAGTTCCTGGCACCGAGCAGGTGCTCAATAATTGTTGGAGGAATGGTGAAGAGCTAGCAGGTGTGCACTGGGAATGCTGGGCATGGCGGTTACACAGGTGCCTAAGACGAGGTTCTCGGAGTGCAGTGGCAGCACCAACAGGAGAGTGGGTAACCGTGGTACAAGGTGATAGGGACAGGACTCTCGTGCCCCAGTCAGGTTCTAGATGGTCTTCGAAGGGGAGTTGAGACAGGCTTGCTCGAGGGGCAGTGAGAGGAGGCCTGCCTGGCCAGAGCAGCCGGTCAGCCCAAGGACAAGGAAAAGAAAAGGGGCAAGGCTGGAGATGGCTTGACCCTGTGGCTCAGCAGGGGCCCCTGGGTCAAAAAGATCTGGAGACCAGCCAGTCCTGCCTCTTCCTTGTTCTCGCCCAGTGATCTGGGCAAGTCGTTCCACCTCTCTGAGCCTCCATATCCACATCTGGTTCCTTCTTCCAGGGGTTTCTATGAGGAGGATCTGAGATAGTATCTATAAAGTGTCTGGTACACAGTAGGTACTCAGTCACTGTTGCTGTTCTCATACTTTTTCCTGTGGGCCATAGGGAGCCCTTGAAGGTTTTGAAGGAGGGGAGTGATCTAAAGAAAGGGAGGTCCCTGGAGAAATCCCAGAGAGCACCAGCTGGGCCTCATGTGTGCTTGTCCGCACCCAATTAACAGGCTTGCCCAAATCGAACACATAAAGAAAAGGACCCGCAGCGTGAAGTAAAAGGTCACAAGTGCTACCATGCCCTTCCTACCCTCTCCTACTCTACTGGAGAAGGTTCTAGGAACCCGCCCTGAGGAAGCCATCGCTTAATCCATGAACACTAATCACCAGCAGCATGATAACATCATAGAGCAATGACTATCTCAGTTCAAACTCCCAGAGGCAAGAGCAGATAAAGATCGTTGACATGTGTGTAACTGCCCTCCGCGTCCTAGGAGCTGAGAGCTTCCAGCCCCAGGAATGCCTGTTGACTGAGCATTGACTGGGGGGCTCACCCTGGTAACCTTCAGCCAGGCAGTGGTTCATCAGCCCCTTTCAGAGGCAACTGAAGTTCAGAGCAGAAGTGACAAGGACCCCTACCTGCCAGCAGCTTTCAGAGCCAGTGTACCCTTTGCTACTCTTTTCCCTCTGGCCCAATAATCATTGATGTTCTGCAGAGCTGATGCCCTACCAGCTGAGTTCCAGAATGAGGAGGAAACTCCCCCAACCCCATCATGATGAAGAAATAAAACTTTGCTTTAAGCCTCTGAGATACAGGGGCTGTTACTTACTATGGCACAACCTGGCTTATCCTAACTGATCACAAATATACTTTTCTGCAACATGCTTTCTCTCGACATTATTTTTACAAGCTATATCCACAGAGAAGCAGGTGGCTTGACTTTATTCGTTTGCACTGCAATGTGGCATTTTACCATATAACAAGGCCACACTTTTTAAGTCTTCCTCCCCAATGATATCTATTCAGGTTGTTTCCTTTTTTTGCTATTACTGGTCCATCAATCATTAGCTAAAATTCAAAATAAAAAAAGAAAAAAAACAAAGACCTAAAAGCTTTTTCATAATTTATTTGGCAGCAAGATGGGCCCCGACCTGAACATCTTTCTTCAGTGACAAAACTTGACCTCAGTAGACAGAAAGCTGTCTATAATCTTTATCTCACTGTGAATATTCATATGTTCCACTGAGGAAATATGTAGATTTTTGTTTACAGAGTGACCCATCCCTCTCAAGGGGTGTTATATAAATATTCAGTGTAGGTACCATATAACCTTTCAAAATTCTGTGATTTTCAATTTCAAAACACATCTGGTCCCAAGGGATTTGGAGAAGGGGCGGTGGCCCCATAAAACACTGCTGCAATGAGCATCTGTGGCAGAGTGTAGTTTCCAAAAATGGTCTCAGCAATAGTTCCCATCCCCATGCTCTTCTAGAACTTTCTTTCATTCCCCTCTCTTTGAATCTGGGTGGAATTGTGAATCACCTATAAGCCAATAAAAAGATGTGGAAGTGAGACTACACAGCTTCTGACTTGTTGGTTGGGACACACACCTTTGGAACCTTTGGCCACCATGCTATGAGGAAGCCACATGGAGTGGCCACATATAGGTGCTCTGGTCAATGGTCCCAGTGGAGATCCCAGCCAACAGTCAGTGTTAATCACCAGACATGAGAGAGAACAAATCTTTAGATATTCCCGCTCCTAGCTGTGAAGTCACCCTAGACCTTCCCATCTTCCCAGCTGAAGCCCCAGACATGCTGTCCCCATCACACCCTTTCCAGATCTGTGAGCATCATAAAATAGTTATTGTTTACACACTAAGCTTGGAGTGGTTTGTTATACAGCGATATTAACTGTAACACCACCCTTCTTTACATATCCTGTGCATATGGGCAAGAGTTTCTCCAGAGCACATACATACAAGAGGGGATTTGCTGAGCAATAGGGTTTGCACATCTTCTGCTTAGGTATTTCCAAATTGGTTTTCAAAATGGGTGTACCAATTTACCCTCCCTGCAAGCAGTGAATAAGGGTTCTTGTGATTTCCTGCCTTACCCACCGTTGCTATGATTCACCTTTCCCAAGGCTCTGTCCTTCTGCCATGAAACTCCTCTGTAGAGAGAAAGATATGAGGAACTGATATAAAAGGGTCAGCAAAAGTCTTCCAAGAGCATTGAGTCTATAGAGGGCTATGTCTTTGCCATCGAAGACTAATTTACATCCCTTTTAAAAATTCTGCCGCTGTCTTTTCTATCCTGGGCAGGAAGGCCTAAGGCATAAGGGTTGCTCGGGAAGTATTAGCTGATAGAATTAATTTTCTTTTTTGTTGTTTTGTTTCGTTTTTATGTAGACTTCATGCCCAGTGTGGAGCCCAACAAGGGGCTTGAACTTATGACCCTGATATGAAGACCTGAGCGGAGATGAAGACTCAGATGTTCAACCAACTGAGCCACCCAGGAACCCCAACAAGTAATTTTCTCATTCAACAAATATTTATCAAGTACCAAGCTATGTGCCAGACATTTTTATAAATGCTAACAGAAATGATGATGATGGGGGGTGGGGGAATGGGATAGGCTGGTGACGGGTAGTAAGGAGGGCACGTATTCCATGGTGCACTGGGTGTTATACGCAACTAATGAATCATCGAACTTTATATCAAAAACCAGGGATGTACTGTATGGTGACTAACATAATATAATAAAAAAAATTAAAAAAAAAATAAAATCCCCCCCCCAAAAAAAGAAAGAAATGATGATGATGATGGTGGTACCAGGCATTTGTTGAACTTTTTTAGCCACTTAACAATCATTCACCTTCCACAACGGCTCCAGTTTCCTTCTTTTGCTTTCATTCTATGTGGTTCTCTGGGGTTGCTGACTCCATTTCCACCTTCAGACTTGTTATGTGAGCCAGCCTGTTCAGTCAGAATATTGTATTCCTCTGGTAATAATGATTGGTTTGGGGTTGGACAGACTGGTCAGAGCCAATGAGACTCAACTTCCAGATATTTAAATGTGTGCATTTGGAGAAACCAACTTTCTCTTTCATGCTTGACATAAATATGAAGGGTTGTGAGACTGGCGCAATGGCAGCCATTTTATCAACATGTGGAACCTGGGATTGAAGCTGGCATATGGAAAGAGACTGACACACGCAACGAGACATTGAGTCCTGATGACATAATTTGAATCCTGAATCCAGTTAGCCCAGATGGCCATCATTTTAACCCACAGTTTTGTACCTGCTGAGGTCTTTCTGTTTTGTTTTGTTTTGTTTTGTTTTGTTTTGTTTTGTTTTGTTTGAGAGAGAGAATGCTGGAGCAGGCGAGAGGGGTAGTGGGAGAGGGAGAAGATCTTAAGAAGACTCCACACCCAGTGCATGACCCTGAGATCATGACCTGAGCTGAAATCAAGAGTCAGATGCTTAACTAACTGAGCACCTGGCAGCCCTGTTGTGTTTTTTTTTTTTGAGTTAAAGTATAACATAAATACAGAAACATGCACATATCACAAGTGTATGGCTCTCCTGTGTAAAGGAACTAGAGACTCCTGTAGCAGAGCAGTAGTCACACTGTGTTACACGTACGTATGTACACAAGGACGTGTGTTCGAGTGTATGTACATATTTAAAGAAGCACTTAAATAGTACTTACTCAGTGTCAGGCACTGTTCTAAGCACTTTCTACATAGTAACTTACTTAATCCTTACAAAAACATCTGGAGGTTGGTACTACCATGGTCCTCATTTGCAGATGAGAAAACGGAAATCTAGAAAGATTAAGGAACTTGGCCAAAGTCCCACACAGCTTGTTGCTTATAAATTATGTGACAGTTCTGGCTAGATTACACATTTCTTTGAGGGCAAGGGCTGTCTTTTTTCTACCTTTGCCCCCCAAGGCCTAAATCAGAGCCTGGCACAATGTAGATCTTTGAATGACTGAGTGAATGAATGAATGAAACTTTATAAATTCAACTGGGTCTACTGTGAGAAAAATTTTAAATATCCCAAAAATCCAAATATTAAAAAACAAAAAATCGTCAGGGTGTTTCTTCTCCCACTAAAGCACAGAAAAGCAAACTTCTTTTGTAAAGGGCCAGATGTTTTTTGTTTTGCAGGCTCTGCCACAACCACTTAATTCTGCTATTGTACAACAGCTAATGTGGTTGTATTCCAATTAAAGTTTATTTTCAAAGACAGGTTGTGGGCAAGATTTGGCCTGTAGTGTAGTTCGCTAACCCCTGCACTGGAGAATGAGCCTTTATTTTATGAAAGTATTTAGTACAGATTATTGCAGTTAGTAAAATCAATCAGTATCTTAATTTTTGCTTTGTTTTTTTTTTAAAGATTTTATTTATTTATTTGACAGAGATAGAGACAGCCAGCGAGAGAGGGAACACAAGCAGGGGGAGTGGGAGAGGAAGAAGCAGGCTCATAGAGGAGGAGCCCGATGTGGGGCTCGATCCCACAATGCCGGGATCACGTCCCGTGCCAAAGGCAGACGCCCAACCACTGTGCCACCCAGGCGCCCCAAATTTTTGCTTTGTTTTAAAAAATTATTCTTGGGCACCTGTGTGGCTCCGTCAGTTGGGCGTCTGCCTTTGGGTTGGGTTGTAATCCTGGGGTCCTGGGATCGAATCCTGAGTAGGGCTCCCTGCTTGGCAGGGAGTCTGCTTCTCCCTCTGCAGGAGGGCTTCTCTTTCTCTCTCTCACCCTCTCTCTCTCCATCTCTCAAATAAATAAATAAAATCTTTTTTTTTAAAATATTTTATTTATTTATTTGACAGAGATAGAGACAGCCAGCAAGAGAGGGAACACAAGCAGGGGGAGTGGGAGAGGAAGAAGCAGGCTCATAGCAGAGGAGCCTGATATGGGGCTCGATCCCATAACACCGGGATCACGCCCTGAGCCGAAGGCAGACGCTTAACCGCTGTGCCACCCAGGCGCCCCAATAAATAAAATCTTTTAAAAAATTATTCTTAAGCCACTACCCTTTAATTGATCTCATGTACTTCCTTCACTATATTAAGCTTCAAGAACGTAATTTTCATCATGTCACTTTATTAGTCAAAAAACTTTGGTGGCTCCATATAGCTTAGAGAACAAAGCCTAATCTTCATTTGACCTTTAAAGACTGTCCATGATCTGATCATGACCCTTTGTATCTCTTATTTCTTTCCAGTGTGTAAGAGGGGATATAAACATCTCAAGTTATATAGCGAGGAGTGTGCCTAGTAACATTCCATGATTCTACACAGAAGGTTGTTCAGCTGACATTCCTTATGTCTATACAGATAAGGAAGCTCTATAGACATTCCATCATGATAAGCAAAGAGGTTCTGCATACAGTCAAGGATTTTGTAGTGGCAGATGTTCTGTAAATGATATTAGAATCAAGTCACAAGAAACGGCTCTGCAAACATTCCATGATTCTGTGTACATGAGGGAGTTCCTCAAAGATAGTTCACAATTCTATATGCAGGGGGAAAAAAGTTGTTCAAACACCCTAAAATTCCAGATACAGGGAGTACTCTGTAAATATTTTAGGATTTTATGCCTAGGAAGAGACTACAAATATTACGTAACTCTACAGAGAGAGTAAGGCTATGAAGATCTTCCTAGATTTCCTCATGTGCTTTGCAAACAGTTAGTGATCCTGGAGAGGGCTCTACGAACAATTAATGATTCTACATGGAGGAGAGTGTTTATTCCCCTGATTCCACCTAGAACAGGGGTGCTCTATAAAGATCACATAGGAAACTGTATGAAGTTAGTGCTACTACAGGTAAGAGGGCATTCTGTCAATATTTCTCAATTTCACACAGAGGAGGGGGCAGTGCGTACCGGCCATGACGGTGTACAAGATGGTATTCTGCAAATAACTCATGATTTGATAGGTAGAAGAGGGTTCAGAACACATTCCAAGATCTTACACGGATGAAGGGGGTCCAGCAAATACTCCTTGATTCGACCAAGAAGATGAAGAATCTCTGTAAATATCCTCTAGTGTTACATATAAAATGATTGGAAGCAGTTCATGATTTAATACACAGGAGGGTGCTTGGCAAAAGCTTGGGGATTTTATGGGCTGTAGTGGGCTTGGCAAATCTGGTCTTATGAAGGAAAGCTGGGGGCTGGGCAGTTTTACCAATGGACACCAGAGGCCAGAGGCTCCAAATATTTCAAGTGCACATAAAAATGTTTTAGACCTAAAAAACAATATTGACTCCAGAATATAAAAAGGAAGCTGTAAAAATTGAAATTAATCAGCTTAATTAAAATGTCCACAAAATACCATATTAGGGCAACTAGTCAATTGCCTCTGAGTTCACATGATTCCATCTAATTGTATCTAGTGGGTCATGGTGGTGTATTTTGTTATGCTTAATAGGATATGGATGGACCTTCAAAAGTCATGTCAGAAGCCCAGGAAGATCCTAAAGTGGCCCCAGAGGGGGAAGGTGCTGGAAAGTTCCTGTGGGAAGGTCAGAGGACTCCTTTCTCCAAGCCACTTTTTGTCCCTGTCCAGCCTAGCTCCCGAACAGAACACTGACATTCCAAAGCTGGGAATCCCCCAAGAGATGGACAGGGCTCCAAATATCACCACTGATTAGGAGAAAGGAAGCCCATGACAGCAACAGGGAAAGCCAATTAGCCAAGGACATTACATTGTGGCAGGTGTCTGGAAGAATCAGATATCGTCATGGTCTCAGGAAGGAAAAACAGCTGTTTCTGTTTCTCTTCCTTCCTCCCCCTACACATCCTCGGAGTCTCAGGGGAGGGCTTTGAGCTAGCAGTAGTACTTGGAGCAGAGCCATGAGGACCAAGGCAAGGAGCTATGGCCGTGGGTAAGCCCCAGAGTCACAGGCAGGAAAGAGGAGTGGTGATCAAAGACAGTGAGGGGGAAATCTGAGTTTAGGGTCTTAACAATCCAGAGCTCAGCCATAATCAATCAAGCCACATGACAGCAAATGTATATTGCCCTGAGCTAGAGGTCGCAAGATGGGCAGAGTTTGTAACTATGTTTCTCAGTTTTTTTAACCCATACCGCATTTCAATAAACAAAAAAGCATCTCAGTCTCCTTTAGCATAATTTTAGATTATAAAAAAATTTTTTTTCTTCAAAAACTCTAAAATGATGAAAGGAACACATAGAAGAATATCTTTATGACTTTGGAGGAAAAGGGATTTTCTAAACTAGGCCAAAAAAAAGCACAAACCATAAAGGAAAAGATTAATACATAGGAGTACATCAAAACTGAATATTTCCTCTATGGCAAAAGACCTCACAAAGGGGAAAAACAAATGATGAGCCGGGAGAAGATACTTGCAACCAATATAACAAAGGAATTAAACCCAGAATTTATAAAGAACTCATACAGGTTAGTAAGAAAGAAAAGACAATCACCCCAATGAAAAAGGATGGAAGGATTTGAAAGACATTTTTGTGAGAATGGGAAACATATGAAAAGATGCTCCATCTCCAGATTAATCAGGGAAATGCAAATTAAAACCAGGATCGGATACTGCTTTACATCCAGAGATTGACAGAAATTCTGCTTCTATGTATGTGCTCCAAAGAAATTCTGGCAAGTGGGCATAACGAGATATATACAGGGTGTTCATTGCAGCACTGAGTCTAACTGTGAACATCTGCAGGCATCCTAAATTCTGTTATTAGAGGAACAGGCTAATAAACTATGGTTTTACTAATCACATGATGGCATACTGTGCAGCAATAACGATGAATGGATTAAAGCTTCTGTATGTATTAGTGTGAGAAAACAGCAAGCTACAGAATGAGACACACAGTAGGATAACATTTGGCTGAATTGTAAAACATATAAACAATGGAACTATAAATATGACAAGAAAATATGAAAAAGGGCTTTCTAACTATGATTAAGTCTACGGCCATACCACCCTGAACACACCCAATCTCCTCTAACTATGATTAAAATTCCAGAAGCCATAAGGGTGCCTGGGTGGCTCAGTCATTTAGGCGTCCAACTCTTGATTTCTGCTCAGGTCATGATCTCAGGGTGGTGGGATGGAGCTCTGCATCCGGCTCTGTGCTCAGCGGGGAGTCTGCTTGAGATTCTCTCCCTCTCCCTCTTCCTCTCCCCTGTGCACTCTCTCTCTCTCTCAAATAAAATTTTAAAAATCTTTTTAAAAAATCCAGAAGCCATAAAAGAAAAGATTAATAAATTTGACCACATTTAAAAAAACCTTTATGGCAAAAACAGAGTAATAGAAAGAAAAAAACCACTATATACAAAGTCAAAACACACATGACAAACCACGGAAAAATTCTTGCAGCTCATGCCACAAAGAGCTACTCTCGCTCATATAAGAAGAGCTCTTAGAGACAGATAAGAAAAATGGACAACAGCCCAGTAGAAAAAAAAGGACAAAGGACACAGTTTATAGAGAAGGAAACTCAAATGGCTGTTAAACAGACGGGGAAAACCGCTCCTCTGCTCTCATTCTAAGAAATGCAAATGCAAACCACCGTGTTCCGTCTATCACACTGGCAAAGTTCCAGAAGCCTGATAAGAGTTTGAGGCCATAGGGCACCTTCAGGATCCCCAGTGGGGTATAAATTGGCCCAACGTCTCTGAAGGGCAATTTGGCAAAATCTACCAAAATGATACATGCATAGACCTTTTTGATCCAGCGATTCCATTTCCTGGAATTAGTCCTGCATGAGTGTGAGATGATATTTGTATGCAATTGTTTATGGAAAGCGTGGGTTATAATAGCAAAAAAAAAAAAAAGAAAGAAAGAAAAAAAAGGAAAACAACGCCATTGTGCATTACGAGGAGACTGGCATAAATTGTGATCCATCAAATCACAGAATACTACGCAGCAGTAAGAAAATGAATAATGGTGTTCTCTACAGCTTGGTACAGAGAAGTCTTTAAGACACATCGAGTGCTGTGTAAAGCCAGCGTGATAGTACCCACCCTGTATAATAACAGTAGGAAAACAAAAATGTACGTTCGTATTTGCTCATGTATGCCGAAAGAAACTCCAAATGGACACATAAGAAATTAAACAGTAGTTACCTCTTACAGGGGGAGGGAAACATATGAATCAATACCCATTTAGGGATTAAATGTAAAAACAATGAAAACACACATTATACACACAGACACACATAAATCAGTTTGTGTTTCTTCTCTGCTTAAAAGGCTCCCCATAGGGGCACCTGGGCAGCTCAGTCGGTTAAGCATCTGCCTTCAGCTCAGGTCGTGATCCCAGAGTTCTGGGATCGAGCCCCACATCGGGCTTCCTGCTCACTGGGGAGTCTGCTTCTCCCTCTCCCTCTGCTGTTCTCCTTGCTTGTGCGCTCTCTCTCTCTTAAAAAAATAAATAAATAGATAAATAAATAAATAAATAAAATCTAAAAAAAATTTTTTTAAAGACTCCCAGAGCTGCCCCCTGAGATCACATTAAAACCCAACACTTGACTGAGGCCTAGAAGCCCTGTGTGGTCAGGTACCAGCCTTCCCCTCCAACTCCATCTTGTCACACCGTGCTCACCTTTCTTCTCCTCCTTCTACCTAGATGCTCACACAGTTGTGTGTCACAAAAAACCAAAAGGTATCCAAAAATTGGAACCCTCGCACATGGCTGGTGGGGATAGAAAATGGTGCAACCGCTTTGGAAACAAGCGTGGCAGTTCCTCTGATGGTTAAACATCAAGTTACCAAATGACCCAGAAGTTTCACTCGTAGGTATATACCCAAAAGGATTGAAAATATGTGTCCACACAAAGACTTGCACACAGATGTTCATAGCAGCATTAGTCATAATGGCCCCAGAGTGGAACCCTTAAGTGCAGATTACTAAGTGAAAGAAGCAAACCTGAAAAGGCCCGTATACTGTATGATTCCAATTATATGACATTCCAGAAAAAGCAAAACTATGGAGACAATATAAAGATCAGAGGTTGCAGGGACGAGAAGTGGGGGAGATGAAGAGGCAAAGCATAGAGGATTTTTAGGGGGGAGAAAATACTCTGTATGTTAATGATAGATGTCTGGCACTATACTTTTGTCCAAACCCATAGAATACACAACACCAAGAGTGAATGTACAGCTCAAAGGTAAACTGGGGACTCTGGGTGACTATGATGTGTCAGTATGGATTCATCCTTGCAAAACATGTGCCATTCTGGCGAGTGATGTTGATGATGGCAGAGGCTATGCAAGAGACAGGGCAGGGGGTGTATGGGAGGTGTCTGTACCTGCCTTTCAGTTTTGTTGTAAACCTTAAACTGCTTTTTTTTTTTTTAAGATCATTTCTTTCTTTCTTTCTTTATTTGACAAAGAGAGCACAAGCAGGCAGAGGGAGGGGGAGAAACAGGCTCCCCACTGAGCAGAAAGCCTTCTGGGATCATGACCTGAGCCGAAGGCAGACACCCAATTGAATGAGCCACCCAGACACTCCCTAAAACTGCTGTTAAAGAACAAGATCTTGGGGGCACCTGGCTGGCTCAGTCAGTGGAGCATGTGACCCTTGATCTCAGGGTTGTGAGTTCAAGCCCCACATTGGGTGTAGAGATCACTTAAAAATAAAATCTTAAAAAAAAAAAGATCTTAAGAGCACACACACACACGCACACACACATGCACACATACCCCACGACAGAAAAAGACATAATTAAAAAAAAAATTATTGCGTGAGTTAGTGATGGAAATGAGACTAAAGGTCACCTGTACCCAAACATGGCAAGATAGGCCTAGCAAAGTGCCCCGGAAAGACTGAATGGGCTGGGGAAAAGCCAATCCAAATATGTCCTTCCTTTGCTCAGAACTTCCATAGCTCCCCATGGCCCTCAGGAGAAAACCCAAATGCCCTGTGCTTGCCAGGCTCTGCATGAGCTGGATTCTATCTTCCTCTCAGTTTCTTTTCAGGTAAGCGTATCTCACTGGTGGGTTGCTTTTATGTTGCTCGAATGAACATTCCCTTTCTCTCTCTCATTGACTCTCTCTCTCTCTCCCCACTCTCTCTCTATCCCTCCCACCCCTCTCGCGCACACAAACTGTTTCCCTGAAACCCTCCCCTCCCCTTCCCACTCTCTTAGGCTCACACACATCTACACACCGGGCAGGCTCAGCTCAGACTTGACCTCCACCACCAGGAAGCTTCCTTGGTAGAGGTCACAGCTCACACAAGAGCCCAGGGGAGAGACCAAGGTTGTGAGCTGGGCAGCAGGGAGGAGTGGAGTGGAGGGGAGCTGGAGGAAGGAGATCAGAGGTAATGCAGGGAAGGCGGTGTGATCAGAGAAGGCCTTATCAGTCACAGTAAGGCTTTTACTCCAGATGAGGTGGGAGTCCGGAGTGTTGTGAGCAGAGGGACGGAGTTTGACTTAGGATTCCTTAGCGTTATGGAGAGGGGCTGATGGGAGCAGAAGCAAGAAGACCCCACACCCTCAATCAGAATTAATGCCCACTTGGTCTGTGCACCCAGAACCCATGCATGAACTGCTTTAAACAAGCAAACGCCTTTATTTCTTCTGTTTTATATTCTAGTTATCTATAAGCAAGTGTGAAGCACAGTGGTTAAGACCAAAGGTTGGCCCCTGGGTGGAAGCCCAAGCTCCCCACCTCATAATCCAGTGTCAGTTTGTTGGAAGCTCAGGGTTTTTATTTTCTATAAAATGGGCTTGATAAATTGTACTGACCTCCACAAAGTTGTGAGGATTAAATGAGAAATCAGTTAATCTATATGAAGGATGCCAACAGCATGGTCAGTGCTCAGTAAATATTAGCTATTATTACAAAGTGTCTGTCTGCACAACTCTAACAAGAGCTTCTCAGGAACTCTGTGTTGATTTAAACTGGGTGCCCAGAAGCAGCCCTCAGGGGAGACTGGTGGAGATTCAAGCCTCTGCTGACTGTAGGTTTTCCCTTCCCCCTGCCCCCTCCCACCTCGATCCCTCCGTGATTTGTTGTGATTCTTTTTTTTTTTCAAGATTTTACTTATTTATTTATTTAGAAAAGCCTGCGAGCAGGGGGTGTGACAGAGGGAGAGGGAGAGAGAGAATCTTAAGCAGACTCCCCGCTGAGTGCAGAGCCCTACTTGGGACTTGATCTCACAACCCTGAGATCATGACCTGAGCCAAAGTCAAGTGTTGGATGCTTAACCGGCTGAGCCACTGAGGCACCCCAGTTTGTGGTGATCCTTGCAACAGGTTCCTGCAGTCTTTACCTCTTAACACTTCCAAAGAGCTCCATCCAGTGACCCATGGGCTTCCTGGACAGGTGGACGTATGGGTGGAGGCATTCAGTTACAGGATGGAGGGCTGGCTGGGCCTCAGAGCCTTTGTCCAAATGCCCATCAAGGGAAAGAAATGGAGGACCGGAATGGTCAAGCCACCGGGTACGGCGTGCGCGAGTTAGGAACAGAACCAGGGCAGGAATCTACGTTTCCTCTCTGCAGGGCTGAGATACTTTTGTTTCCTTTTATAAATGTTTAATTACCGTAAGGCAGTCTCCTCATTTTTAAAAAAATGCAAGTAAGTGTAAAAAATGTCTTTAATGATCACCCTGGGCCATTTGCCAACATTCTTTATCCACAGCCTCTGCTATGTGTTTCGCCAAAGCACCCATTTCCACTAGACATACCACCCACTGGAGCAAAAACTCCAAGAGGGCAGGGAGTTGGGTCTGCTGTGTTCACAGCCGAGGTCCCAGTGTGAGGATAATGCCTGGCACAGAGCAAGTGTTCAATAAACACCTGTGAAAAGAGTAAAAAGATATTCTACTGTCCTTCCTCCCTTCATGCTAGAGGAATTGCTATTATCAATTTGGCTTTTTTTTTGTTTATTCCAAGTTACTGATTTTATGCAGTTTTCCTTCAATTTGGCTTTTTTTTTTTTCCCATCCAGACCAGCACCATCCAATGGAATGTACTGTAATGATGGAGATAGTCCGTATCTGCACTGTACAATATGCTAGCCGCTAGCCACTGGCCACATGTGGCTACTGAGCACTTGAAGTGTGGTTAATACCACTGAGCAACGGAATTTTAAGTTTTATTTAATGTTAATGAATTTACATTTAAATGTAAATAGCTCCATATGGCTGGTGACAACTGTAGCAGACAGTGCTGTTCTGGACATTTTTTTTTCTCCTGTGCATTTACATATGTATGTTACCGATAGACCGTTTTGCATTTTTGTGTTTTACATAAGTTTTCATGCTCTTTGTATCCTTCTGCTTCTCGCCTTTTTTGGCTGAACACTGTATTTTGGAAGTCCTTTCATATCAGGCCATATAGCTCTGCTCCACTCTTTTCAACTGCCACACAGAATTCCGTAGTGGGGATGTACCATAATTGGTTTAGACATTTCCTACTGAGAGATATTCAGGTGGTTTTCAATCTGTCACTACTAAAAATTGTGCTGCAATGAATATTACTATCCTTATCTCCTTGGGCATAAATATGACCTTTCTTTCATGAATATTAATAATAAAAGTTATTGTTATAATTATAATAATAATCTCTTGTATTTATTCAGGCTTTATTATGTGCCAGGCATTGTACTGAGACTTTTACATGTGTTAAATGATTTAAATCTTATTACAGTCTAATAAGGGCAGTTTTGTTATTATCTCTATAGCACAGATGCAGAAACTGAGCACAGAGAGATTCAGTAATTTGCTCAAAGTCACACAGCCGGTAAGTGACGGAGCCAGGATTTGAGCTCAAGCAGTTGCTTCCAGAGTTGCATGTCCAATTTCAGTTTTCCTGGCTCCTGCCAAATTACTCTGCAGAGGGTAGAGGGGCTGTGCCAGTGTACACACAGCCGTGGGTCCCTCCCACAGGGCTGAAATGCCACCCTAGGGATCTCATTTCCAGGCTGGGACTCCGGGATCCTTGTTCTCAGGTAAGAGACACATTCCTAGAAACTGGAAACTTGGTGGGGCCGAGCTGGTGTTTGGGTCTATCCGGCAGCACCAAACTCCTGCTGATATGCCCTGTGTCTTCCTCCCAGGCTGGTGTGAGCTCAGAGCAGTACGGGGACAACAGCAAGAGAGAGAGAGTGAGAGCTGCAGGCGGACTTATGCAACCTGGTAGAAAGTGATACTGGCCGGCTGGCTGATTGGAAACAAACAGGAAAGCAGTCAGGCAGAGCTTCCCGGAATCCAGGTCTAGGAGCTGCCAAAGACAGGCCTCTTCTCTTAGGAACAATTGAATGTCACTGGGGTAACTGAACACTGCTGGCAAGAGAGGCCTCCTGCCCACGGCCTCACAGAGCAGCCTATGTGAGCTAGGCCAGGCTTCAGAGGAGAAAAGGCCCTGGCAAGGTGCCCTGCGAGGCCATCTGAGGAGACACTGCAGTCTCTCACGCTGGACCAGCCTTTGCTGTAACCAGGCTGACAGGCCACAGGCTTGGGAATTCCCAGGTTGAGTCTTAGGCACGGAGAACGCTCACGGGGAGGGTTCCAGCCCAGTGGTCAGGCCCTGAACTCAGAAGCCAGGATGCCTGAAAAGCAAAGACAGTAGGTGTCCACTCTCCCACCCAGCTGTTTTCATGTGAGAACCGCTGTTATCATGGCAAACACAAGGGCAGGAAGTGCAGTGGCTTCAGACATTTCTGGAACTAGCATCTGAAAAGTCACCTGGAATTATGGCATCCATAATCTGTGACCCTTTATCCTTCTGCCCCCAGATTCTTCATCTCTGCTTCTCTTCTCTCTCTCCTTCCCCAAGCCCATGACCAAATATGGCTGCTTCACAGCACCTAAGGACACAATCCCTTCCCCAAGCAACAGCTGACAAAAATCACTGGATCATAATCCCAAAATCTCGGGAGAGATGATCTGGTTGACTCATTTAATCAGGTCCCCAGCTTTATCCAGTCAACTCTGGCTGGAGGGCAGGGTTGTGAAGTTGTAAGCATGGTTTCCTAGGGTGTCCACACCTGTTGCAAAGAGAGGGGTTGCCACGGACTGGCCAGACCCCACATGATGTGTCCCCGATGCTCTGTACCTGAATGAGGTAACCTACGAAGGGACTGAAGCCAAGTTGCAGATGCTGTGCCAGAAGCCAGGAATTTGTTTCCTCAGGACACGATGGAGCCTTGCCTGTAGGGGAAGGCTGAGGCCGCTTGCATGAGCAAGTGGACCCAGCTGTCTGGTGGAGCTCCGCAGGGCCTGCAGAAGCATCCAACCAGAGCAGACCAGCAGAGCCGTATCCCACCAGGAAGCCACGGGAACACCTGCAGGAAATATCAATCATCATAATAATATAAAAGAGTGCTAATAGTAATCCTTATTCAGTGGTACTGCCTGGCTGTGCTCTAGATATTTTAAATGCATAACATTTTTAATCCTCACGATGATACAATGAAGTAGGTACTTACCATCCTCATTGTAGAACGCTTGTTGAATGACTTAGCATTAACGGATCACTTATCTCATTTGTTCATTTTCACTCACTCCCTGAACAAATATTTCATGAACACCCACTGTGTGCCAAGCATGTGTGTGCTGGCTGTTGGGGCCACAGTGGAGAGCAGAAATGATCCTGCCCTCATGAAGGTTATAGTCAAAGGTTGGAGGGTCTGAAGGACCAACAGTCATTAATTTGACAAAGAGGGAAGGGAACAGCATTCTAGGTAGAGGGAAGAGCATGTGCTAAGGCCCTGTAGGGGGAGGGAGTGTGGGAAGCAAGAGCAATGCAGGTAGGCTAATGGTGAGCCAGGCAGACAGAGAAACAAGCAATTTACAACTGCTGACTCACTGAACCCTTACAACAATCCTGTGAGATTTTTAATATCACTTGTGCAGATGAGGTGACTGAGGCACAGAGAAGGTAAGTAACTTGCCCAAGGACACACAGCTCCAGCAGCAGTGGTGGACTGGGGGTTAGAATCCAGGCCTCTTGAACTGGAATCCCAAGCAGCTCTAATTCTTAGGTAAAGAAAGGAAAGAGACATTCATCCATTGGGGGCAGGTGTGTAGTCTGGGGCCTTCCAGGACTATTTTTACTTGCAGGTGTAGCCACAGGATTTGTGGTTTCCATAACAGAGGGGAGAAGAGTGCGCACAGCCTTTCCCAGCCATAGACAGGAGTCCTTTCAGGCGGTTATTGATATATTGGCTCTAGGAGATGCCACAGCGAGACACACAGAGGAGCCAGCCCAGGGAGAGGAGCATGAGAAGACCAGCATTTATCCTGGAAGGGCTCATTAGGAGTGAGCCTGTTAGAATAGAAGAAGCCTGGACTCTGGGACCAGGCCAACCTCTGTTCCAAAAGGCAGCTCTGGCGCCCACATGCTGTGTGGCCTTAAGCAAGTTACATTTGAGCCTCCATTTCCTCCTACAAGCAGAATAATAGTATCTAAAAAGTATCATTCTCTCTCCCTTCCCCATCTCACTGCTCCCAGTACCCCCAGCCCCAGAATGCATTCATAATTACTGGGTTCATATATCACCTTCCAGGTAAACTTTATTTTATGTATTTTTTAAAGATTATTTATTTATTTTTAGAGAGCAAGTGGGGAAAGGAGCAGAAGGAGAGGGGGAGAGAGAATCCTAAGCAGACTCCCCGCTGCCCAATACGGGGCTCGATCTCATGACCCTGAGATCACGACTTGAGCCGAAATCAAGAGTCAGATGCGTAACTGACTGAGTCACCGAGGCCCCCCACCTTCCAGATAAATTTTCAATAAGATAGATAGATACATGAATGTATATATGATGTATATATGAATAACTATATATAATATATACATACATGTGTATGCATGTATTTTATCTGCTAAGAATGTTTATGGCTGGGGCACCTGGGTGGCTCAGTCAGTTAAGAGTCTGCCTTTGGCCCAGGTCATGATCCCAGGGTCCTGGGATCCAGCCCCCCGTCAGGCTCCCTGCTCAGCAGGGAGTTTGCTTGTCCCTCTCTCTGCCACTCCCCCTGCTTGTGCTCTCTCTCTCTTTCAAATAAATAAATAAATAAATAATCAATCTTGAAAAAAAGAATGTTTATGGCTGTACACAACAACAACAAATCAACCTACAAATGTATTATTTACTTATCAAAAAGTCTGGAGGTAATAAACACCTGTTTCATGTGTCCACCTGTTACTTATTGATGTCTGTCTATTCGTCTATTAGATCTGTCTAATAGAAATATCNAATAGAAATATCAAATTTGGGGCACCTGGGTGGCACAGCGGTTAAGCGTCTGCCTTTGGCTCAGGGCGTGATCCCAGCGTTCTGGGATCGAGCCCCACATCAGGCTCCTCTGCTAGGAGCCTGCTTCTTCCTCTCCCACTCCCCCTGCTTGTGTTCCCTCTCTCGCTGGCTGTCTCTCTCTCTGTCAAATAAATAAATAAAATCTT